>NW_007258209.1:218464-311475 GCF_000164805.1 Carlito syrichta | reverse complement strand
CAGCCTCACTAATCATCAGGGAGATGCAAATCAAAACCACACTGAGATATCACCTAACTCCAGTCAGAATGGCAATGATCAAGAACTCAAAAAGTAACTGTTGCTGTAGAGGGTGTGGCGAAAAGGGAACATTTTTACACTATTGGTGGGGGTGCAAACTAGTACAATCTCCGTGGAAAACAGTATGGCGATTCCTAAAAACTCTAAATATTGACCTCCCATATGACCCCCCAATCCACCTACTGGGAATATACCCTGAAGGACTCAAATCACTTTGTAAAAAAGATACCTGCATATGTATGTTTATTGCAGCATTGTTCACAATAGCAAGAACCTGGAAGCAACCATGCTGTCCATCAAAAGAGAACTGGATTAAAAAAATCTGGTACATATACACGATGGAATACTATGCAGCCATAAAAAAGAACAAAATCCTGAATTTTGCAGCAACCTGGATGGATCTGAGTATTACATGTTCTCACTCATATAGTGGACCTTGAACACCCAATGTAATACTATAAGAAAATGACTGACAGTGGTGGGAAACTATGGCGGGGGGAGGGAGATGGGCTTAACAATAGTAAATATCTGTCTGGGGATGAAGAGACACCTTTTATCAACAAGGGTGCCTAAACGAAGCATATTTGTATACCTAACCCTTAACTGTAGCCCACAATATCATAATAAAAAATATTGATTAAAAAATGAGTTAAGTAGAAAGTTCAGAGATTACATAAGCCAGGTTTTCTAAAGAGGTTACAAAAAATGGGTAGTAGGTAGAAGGAAATGGGAATTCAGGCAAGTAACTGTGTTTAAGGAAGGGGATTCTATACTATGTGTATAAGAGTCTAGCACTTATTGAGTAGAGGAGGAGAATATGGTGATATGGGAGAGCGGTTTAATTTAAGTAAAAACGTGAAGACTGAGAAAAGATAGCAGAGGAGGGGATTCATTGAGTCCATGAAGAGCACATCTTGAGAAGAATAATGCTTATCTCCATTTTGACACACAGGAAAAGATGTGGTAGATAATAGAGACCTTATTCATTTTGATGGAGAGAAAAAGTCGTTTCTGCATGATGCCTCTATATTCCATCAAAAACCTGGCTATTAGATGAAGAATGTTAAAGCTCGGGGGTGTAAAACGAGTACCAACTCTTTGATTTGTTTATGATTCAGTGGGTAAATGCATTGGACTGGGCTCCTCTGGGTCATTCTCCTGTTCTTACCTGGAATAATTCTGGAGATGCGAATATGTGGCAGCCGATCAACTGGGGTGGATGATGTAGGTAGCCTTCCTTGCATGGTTGACTCTGGATATGGGCTGTGCAGGAGGACCACATGCCTCCAGCAGGCTAGCCCTGGTTTCCTCACACGGCAGCTGCATTCTAAAACCATCAAGAGAGAAAAACGCCCTTGTGAACATGCACTTCTTAAGCCTCTGATTGCATTATATTTACTCATGTCCTGGTGGTAAAAACAATCATATGGTCAAGTGCAAAGCCAGTGTGGAGGGAACTATACGACAGCAAAGATGCAGAAAGGTGATTCATTCAGGGCCATTGCTCTAAAGACCTATAGCAGGGGATCTGGGGTGGTACATACAGGTATGAGTCTTAGTGGAATACTGACTTAGAGAATAAGGAGAAAAATTTCTTGTTTAGAAGCAAAGGGAACAAGAATAATACTATCCCAAATTTCCAAACGTAGGAGGCCTGTGAAAAAGGAAAAATATAAAATATGTGTTAGAAAATAAAAATATATACTATATATAATTTATATATACATAAGCCATAATATAGAATACAAAGAAAAAAATATATGTAATATAAAGGATAGCATATAGAGGTGGAATGTCTAGAATATAGTCAGGTTTTTGTAAAATCAAGGAGGTAGTAGAAATTTCCATTCACCCTGTCATATTAAAGAGAAGTTTGCTCATTATGTTTAACTTAAAAAGCTATAAAATATATAATAATTTCTGAGAAAGAAAGTGCCTGGCACATTTTGAATTGCCATTCATGTGGCTGGAATTTGAAGGCAGTCAAAAACAAACTCAGACACTTGAAAATAACTTCAAATAATATACTTGAAAGAAATCATAACTTTATAGTGAATGAATGTATCAAAATGTTAATTTACTCAAATATTCCCACTATTTTAAAATGATATCTAAAAACTGTTAACAAATTAATATCATTAAATCTGTGCTGCTTGTTTTATTTCTCATATGATTTATATATTTATTTATCTGATACCTTCATTAAAGTTAGTGTAGAAAATGAATTCTTACTGGTACAACCTCTATGAAAAACAATTTGACGATTCCCAAAAGATCTAAAAATCAACCTTCCATTGCGACCCTGCAATCCCCAAACTGGGAATATATCTGGAGGAACTGAAATCACTCTATGAAAAAGATACCTGTACATATGTTTATTGCAGCATTATTCACAGTAGCAAAACATGAAGCCAACCATGCTAGCCATCAAAAGAGGACTGGATTTTTAAAATGTGGTACATATACATGAAAGAATATTATGTAGCCACAAAGAAAGACAAAATTATGAACTTCACAGCAACTTGGATGGACTTAGAGTCTATAATAGTCTAAGCTATCTATCACAGAAACAAGGAACTGAACATGTTCTCACTCATAAGCAGACCTTGAACAATTATTGTAATACTATAAGAAAAGGATTGGCAGTAGTGGGAAACTGCCAGGGGAGGAGGGGCACACCTCACCAGCAAGGATACTTGCATAATGAATAATTATATACCTAATCCGAAATTGTACTACACATCTTTAGAATTGAAAGTTAAAGAAAGAAAGAAATTAAAAAAACCAACTCAGCTCACATATCAGAAGTCAACACAAGGCTTTAAATCAATAATTAATGCGGTAACCTTTTGAATAAAGTTTCACCTGTAAAATTAATTACGGGTTAAATATGAATTTTGACATTAAAAAGAACTAACATTGAAAGACCATTAATAACAACTGAAATTAATGATAGTGTCTTTAGGAAGGAAGGATTTAATGAAGTGTCATAGAGATCAACAATTTGGTTGTTAGTAATTAGCTTCTTAATTAATTATATGATGGAGGGATAGGCTTAAAGCAAATGAAATTTTTGTTAAGTAATAAGGGATGGTGGCAACATTAAAAGGTGGAAAATACAAACCAACCTAAAGAATTGAGCAATTTAGGCAAATTTTACAAATAAATGCTTGTGTAATGGATAAAATTAGATAAAGAATTTAATCCAATATGATAGAACTTTAAAAATATATGCAATTGTTTATGAAACATGTTTATATACCGAGCTAAAAGGAAAATGCATGACATTAAGTTTATCAAATGACAGAACTGAGCTAACTTGGACCACATAGAGGGTCCTTATGTAATTTATATGTCAGTTCATGTTTATATCTATATTTACATATAAATTTGCTATTTAAAGTGGTAAGAACTTCAGCCACAAAGTGTTGAGTGTTATCCAAATATCTGTAACATAGATGGAGCATGGAGCGAGCTGGAAACTGTGCTGGGCTCTGGCTCTACAGTGGAGTGTGGGCATGTAGCATTATGGCCCAGCATCAAGCAACCAAGAGTCTGAACAAAGATATTTCATGGCTACACACACCAATGGCTTTGCATCAATGACTGCTGGTGAGCATAGGGAACACTCTATCTTCCTTACTCTTTTGAGTATAAATTACATCCAATGACACCTCATCATTTTCACTGCTACCAGCTATTATAGTTTCTTGTCTGGATTATTGCAGAGTTGCTTTTTCTTTTTTCTTTTTTGAGTTGGAGTCTCACTCTGTCGCCCAGACTGGAGTGCAGTACCCGCTCCCGGCCACCGCGGCCTCGACCTGCTGGGCTCTGGCGATCCTTCCGTCTCAGCCTTCCAAGTAGCTGGAACTACAGGCGCGCGCTACCACGCCCGTCTAATTTTTTTGATTTATTGTAGAGATGAGGTCTCGCCAAGTTGCCCAGGTGGGTCTCGAACCCACGGGCTCAAGTAATCCACTCACCTCAGCCTCCCAAAGGCACGGGATTACAGGTTGAGCCACCGAGCCTGGCTTGTCTTTTCTTTTAATCGTTTTTCAAAATTATTTGTTTTAAGTGTGTGGGGTACAATTCAGAGTTAAGTATACAAATGTTCATGATGCAGAGCTGTTTAATTGAGACTCAGCTCCCAGTCTGACCCTGTGGTCTCTTCTCTAGCCGGGAGCTGGAATGGTCTTTTGAAAGTGTGTCAGAGCTTGCCGATTGTCTGTGCAGTGGTCCCCAAAAGCTCCATATCTCACTCAGAGTAAAAGCAAGGAAGCCTGATGGCATTCATCCCTGTTATCTCAGTCTTGTCCTCCCTCTGTCCTCCTCACCTTTCCCCAGATACACTGCCTCCTCCCTTTTTCTCGTGCACAGCAGGTACGAACTGTGACTTTCCCTAGAGCATCCTCACTGCCATCCACATATGGCTCGTAGCATCTTTGATGAAATGTCACGCTCTGAGTGGGCTAAACTGATGTTCTATTTATATTTAAAACAATTCTTAGCGCTCCTCATTTTGAGTCCCTACTGTATGCCTTTCCAGAAAAAAATGCCTTTTTAGTATTCTACACAATTGCTGTTTGTTTTAAATCTGCCCCATACCCCTCAAAAATGCAAATCCCACGAAGGCAGTGCTTTCTGCTGATTTTTCTTCCTGTGCATCTCAAGCACTTAAGTGGGTTCTCTTTTTTTTTTTTTTTTGAGTTGGGGTCTCACTCTGTCACCCATACTGGAGTGCAGTGGCAGCTCCTGGCCACCGCAGCCTCGACCTGCTGGGCTCCGGCAATCCTTCCGTCTCAGCCTTCCGAGTAGCCGGAATTACAGGCATGCGCTACCATGCCTGGCTGATTTTTTGATTTATTGTAGAGATGAGGTCTTACTGCCCAGGCGAGTCTCGAACCGCGGGCTCAGGAAATCCACTCACCTCAGTTTCCCAAAGGCGTGGGATTACAGGCTGAGCCACCGAGCCCGGCTTAAATGGGTTCTTAATGAATGCTTTCAGTGAATGGATGCTGTGCTTTGTTATGGTTTGTCCCCATGGAAACTCATGTTGATATTTGATCCCCAGTGTCTCAGTGTTCAGGGGTAGGGCCTAGTGGAAGGTGTTTGGATCATGGAGGCGGAGCCCTCATGAATAGAGTAACACTCTGCTGTGGGAAGTGAGCAAGTTCTCAGTTGCTCTTTCTTGCTTTCCCTTGCCCCGTGTGACCCTTTGCACATCCTGGATCCCCTTCAGCTCTTCATTATGATTGGAAGCAGACTGAGGCCCTCACCAGAATCCAAAGAGATGCCAGTACCATGCCCCTTGAACTTCCCAAGCAGCAGAACCATGAACCAAGCAAGCTTCTTTTCTTTATAAATTACCCAAGCTCAGATATTCTGTTACTACAGTACAAAACAGATGGATAAGTCCAGAAGAGAGTGGATACAACTTTGGGAGCATTGTCTTCAAGTAGCAAGAATAGTTGAAGTTTGTTTCCCAAGTGGAGTGTTCAGAAAAGAACTAGGGAAAGAGAAAGGAGGCGAATAAGATCTGCACTACAGTTTTATTTTCTCCATCAGGCAGCCCAAGGTTTCATTATTCAACTTCTTCAGAATGCAGATGTAAAAGAAGTGTGTTATTTATATGGCTCCTCAGAAAGCCCGGGTGTATATTTGGGCATGTATCAGGGGCATCAGGGAATGCAATGGAATGTAGAAGAGTAAAAATAATACAATTCTTGAGGCTTCTGCTGTGTCCAGGTGATTGAGTCTTTGACTCAGTATATGACCAGGACATTTTGATCCTGAGCATTTCGGGGAGGCTAATATTGCATTATGTTTCTCTGTTTTGGTTTATGTAAGAGAGCTCAAGACCTAAATAACCTTGCTACAATACAGCTTTGACTGAAAGCAAGTGGTTGTTTTTTAGTGACCCGGCTACAAATACTCTGTTGAGTCAAAGGTGTATAAGCAATAGGTTTCAGACCTCAGAAAATAAGTCTTAGCATTAAGGGCCTCTGTAAAGGCACAAGTCAAGAGAGGCTCAGTAAAGGCGAGTTGTATAGATGTCTATGACATACCAGCTTTGCAGGGTTCCTAGTAAGCGATGCTGTGGTGCACTCTTGTACCTCTCTGTGGTGTAGCTTCTGGTGGCTGAGCAAGCTCAGAGCCTTCACCAAGTTGGATGTGACAGATGCAGGAGGCCTCAGAATTCAGGCTAATACAACTTCTTGTGCAGATGTAGCCTAACTTAAGCAAGTACATCAGTAGCAAGGGCTCAGTGATAGACTAGGTATTTTCTTATACCAGCCTCATACATTTCAGGGTGCAGAAGAATGTTTGCTATTTTTTACCAGTTTTATTATGATCTAATTAACAAATTGAAATTGTGTGTACTTGTGGTATACAGCATAAGGTGTCCATTATCGGTATACATTTTGAGATGATTAGACCCTGCTAATGAACATATACACCATCTCGCATGTTGTTCATTTTTTTGTGTGTGGTGAGAACATTTAGGATCTATTCTTTTAGCAATTCTCCAGTACACAATACATTATTGTTAACTATAGTCACCAAGCTGTACAGCTTGGTGACTTTTCAGCTTATCCCTCTTACCTAACTAAAACTGTGTCTTTTGCCAAACATCTCTCTAAAACTCACCCCTAGGGGTGCCTCTCTCCTGGTCACCACCATTCTACTTTCTACTTCTCTGAGCTCAACAGTTTTTGATTCCACATGCAAGTGAGATCATGATGAATATGTCTTTCTGTGCCTGGCTTCTTTGACTTAGCCTAGTGTCCTTCAGGTTCATTCAGATTGTAGAAAGTGGCAAGATCTCCTTCTTTTATAAGGTTGAATAGTATTCCATTGTGTAAATATACCACATTTTCTTTTTTTGAGTTGAAGTCTCACCCAGACTGGAGTGCAGTGGCCGCTCTCGGCCACCGCAGCCTCGACCTGCTGGGCTCCGGTGATCCTTCCACCTCAGCCTTCCAAGTAGCTGGAACTACAGGCGCGCGCTACCACGCCTGGCTAATTTTTGATTTATTGTAGAGATGAGGTCTTGCCAAGTTGCCCAGGCAGGTCTCGAACACATTTTCTTTATCCATTCATCTGTTGATGGACATTCAGGTTGATTCCATATCTTGACTGCTGTGAATAATGCTGCAATAAGCATAAGAGTGACACATATCTCTTCAACAAATTTTTTAAATTTCCTTTGGATATATATACTCATAAGGGAATATTTACTGTTTTAAACCATCAAGGTACTTCTGTGAACTTCTTGTTACCTGGGCTAAATAGGCTGTTGCAGACCAACTGACTCGACTCCATTATGTGGCTGCACCAAGGAAAGAAACATAAAGAGACTAAACTTTGGTTCCCCTGGCTTGTCTGCAGGCTCAGATGGCAAGCTTCCCAGATACCACACTTTCTCCACTTGCTTCTTGGAGACTGAATCACACAGTTGTGAGAAGCATTCCTCTGAGGCTGATCTCCTTTTTCTAGACTATTTTGTAGCAATCCCTACACAAATCTTTAGCAAGAGTCCTGTGACATGGCACTCTTGCTCCAAAGGAAGTCTCTGGGTTAATAGTTCAGAACTTGGAAGCCAGAAAACACATGCCTAGAAAAAGAGATAGAAATGGATCAGACTTGCATATGTTGGGAAAGAGACCATGCCAACAAAACCTGCTGCCACTTTGCATACTTCTCAATAGTAAAAGAAAGCAGAGATGGAGTCCATAGCCTTTCCTGTGGGAAGGAGATCGCATGGAGGGGGAGGGGGTCTTCCTCCCAGATAATGCAAGTTCTGGGGCTAAGATTATCCACTTTTTGAGTTCTTGCTGCATTTATTCTTAGGTGGCCTCAATTTTCTATCAATGGTAGAATTAGGTAAGGAAATACTAGTAGATGTTCCACTATTTAAAAGTTAGCTTAATAGTAATTCAGTCTTTCTCTGGTCATGAATATCAATCAACATATCCTTCGACAAAAAGTAAACCACTGAATTTCCTGCCCAAATACAGCCTGCTGAACAGATTTCCTTTCCCTATGGAGTGAGCTTGGAGGCACAGCTGCTGGCACAGAGGCCCTGCCACCAGGAGAAACTGCTCCCATGCCATGTCCTCTCCTGGTGCCTCCTGTGGACACTCCCCTGAGGCTACAGGATGGGTACCACACAAGGTGGCAAAGCAGAGGAACAGACACCCAGAGGGTATTAATCCTTTGGGACCTGCCTAGGACTGGTCTTTCATTTATGCCTTTTTGTGTATGGCACACTACTCTGAACGTCCAATTATTCAGTTTGCTGCTTCCAGCCACACCCATTTTATGATGGGTCCCACAGGGCGGTGGTGTTCCATAGCCAGTCTCTAACAAGGCCCAGTAACAAATCAGGTGCTGATTTTCAAAGAGAGAAACATAGTCAGCATAGAAAGTCAGAGTCTGGCCCCCAAATCCCTGTGCTCTGTACCTTCTTCCTCCTGCTGCCATATTTCAGAGACTCCAAACAGCATTATTGTCTGTCTCAGGCACTGCTAACACCAGTGGTTCTGCCAGGTCCTAAGCCTTAAGAACAATGACCCAGGGCACTTTGTGCAACTTCCTGTATTTGCTGTGAAGTCATTTTATTTTATTTTTTTAAGTGAGAAAGCAGGATTTATTGAGAAGACAGAAAAGCTCCCACGGTGGGAGGGGAATTGTGAAGTCATTTTAAAGGGCTGTCTTTGCTCCCTCCACACTACCATGCTATGGCTTGTTGTGCATCATTATATTTTGTGGAGGGTACAAGGAGACGTTACCTGCCTCTCATTTGCTTAGAATAAATATCCAAACACACCCCTGACCACTGTCACTCTAGAAACTTTACAATATAGTAGACTCTAAAATTTTGTAGCGTTTCTCTCACAACTCTGGCAGACTTTTTAAAGTATCTGGCGCTTATTACTTCCTGTTCACTGGATCAACATAGCACGATACTATCCATGTCATGAACCAGCAAAAAATTATGTAGGCTGTGAATCTAACCAAAAAGTTCCTTGGCAAACCTTGGGAAACAGCAGGTTAGTGGTCATAGTCTTGAAGTAAGACCATGGAGCTGCTTTTTTTTACCCTGCTACATAATCGAAAATTGCTTTTGAATTCTCTCCCTGACAAGAATTTCTAGATGGATTGCTATGCCAAGTGTATGTGTGGTTGAGAGGGCGGGTGTTGGTTTCTCCAGGAAATCTATCCAGAAACACGACTTCCATTGCCATCACTCCAGTTTGATTTATGATCAGCTAGAGTCATCATTCAGCACACATTTTGAGTTTACAGTGACGAATCAGATACATGAAGATGTGGGAAAAGCTTGTTTTTATGATAACACAAATTTCTGGAAATTTGCCAGGGCTGTAACTACTCTTTGGTTTATTGTTTTGGTGTCGCCAAGAGCTTTCATTTGTCTCTTCTTCCCACAACAAGCTTCATGCCAGGGATACGAGAGCGGATATGGAACTTCAACAATCTGTGATCTTGGAAATAACCACAGTACGAATTCATGACCCAACTGGGACCTATGATTAGACAGATTGAGGCCAAAACCCTATCCTGACTAGTAAACCATTGTTGAGGGTTTCTTGAAGCCATAAATTCATGTGAAGCAGCACTGTAATAGGTGGGTGGTTATTTTCATTTTAAGAGAGATCGTTATTATTTTGTCTTTGCCACAGAACTAGAGTTGCTAGATACTAGAGACTTAGCTAAATTCAAATCTCAGATAAATAATAAATGTGTTTAGTTAAATATTTCATGAACATACATTAACAAGCTATTTGTTGTTTATCTAAAATTTAGATCTAACTGGGCATCTTGTGCTTTTTTCTTCCATCTGGCAACCCTTCACGGGATTGAGCTTCTTCCAAAGACACTTCCTGCTTTTCCTGCTTGTCTCATGGATCTTCCATCTGATCAGTGCCACCTCTCCTCCGGGGCCCCTGCTCACAACACTTGGATGGACGTGGACATCAGTTTAAAGACATGATCAAAAATCCATTCAGGGTGTGTCGTAGTCCTGTAAAATTACCTTACCACAGAGAAGTTGGTACTCTTTATTTACCCCAAGCGAAAAAAAGTGTGAGCTGGAAAGTAATGTATATAAAAAATGGCCAGGTCCCCAGGTAAAATCTGTTTTCTGTTGCCAGGTTTGCTCAGAGTTCAGCGTGTCTCTTCAGTTTTCACATAGTTCTGGATTGTCAGTCAATCTTTTCCTTCTGAAAAACTGTATGTGAAGTTAATAAACGAATCAAGATTTTTTCCACTGGAATTTAGATGTATTGTGGACACAGCACAGACTCAATTCTGTCTTAAATGCATAGCTTATCAAAATGCTATCATTACAGTCTCCATAGAAAATATAGGACACATTTCTTGTATAATTTTTATGTACAGGAAGAGAGTGGGATATACTGGATTCAATTTAGGAATTTCAGTCAATGATTTTATTTCTAAACATTATTTTATTTCTTTACTTTTGATTTTGTGTTATAAGTTGAGGGAGTAATATATCATGGAGAAAATTTGACTTTAGATTTAGAAAATGATAGATTTTAAATCATTGTCACACTGTAAGTTTCAAGTTACCATCAGTGAAATATGGTATGAACACATATAGTTATGAAACGATGACATAAACAATTTTTGGATAATTCTTTGGATAACAGAATGACAAATATCTTGTTATTGCCATGACTAATATCCAATGAAAGTTGTAGATAAATTGAAATGTAAATCAGGTGAGTGGCAAGGGAGACCAAATAACTTCACGGGTGTTAAAAGGCTGTATTGATGTGTCAGTTTAGTGGCTCAGGGCAGATTCTGGCATGATAAGCATGATAAGACTTGCTCCTAGGATGCTCCTTCCACCTAGATAAAGGGGGAACCAAATGTGTCTGGGTTTCCTTCTCAAGCCTACGGGTGAAGTATGGAGCTCAACAAGTGAAGGGTGTGGCGCCTACCACGGGTCTTTCCCTACAGTTTTTCTTCCCCTTTCTCAACTGCTCATTCTGGGAGGCTAATCTAAATTGGTAGAGAGCTGACTCCCTTCCTGGTTGAGTTTAGTCAATGGCAAGATCTATCAAGAATTCAAAGGGGGAGAAGAGAGAGACCAGGGTATTTATCAGGGTATATATTATGATTAATAATCTTGTGAGAGGATTAAAAATGGGTAACTTATGCCATAAGACGATCACAGCGAACTCTAATTATTACTCTTGCAACTTGGAGGGAACTCAAGGTGACAGTTTAAATGGCTGTGACATTTAACTGCTGAGGAAAAACTTGAGAGCATTTACAGAGAAAAAGAGACATGCTAAGGCCCGTGATTTGTAAAGGAATTTTGTAAACTTCAAAGGCTTCCAGAAGAACACCCTCCCTGGATCGTCACCCTGGGCTAGTTGAATCCCTTCGCTGTAGGTCACTGATATTTCTTAAGGAGGTGATTGACTGAAGACGATTGTATTAGTGAGTTCTCCTGAGCAGCGGTCCTCAACCTTTTTTGGCATCCGGGACCAGTTTTGTGGAAGACGATTTTTCCACAGAATGGGTGAGGGTGAGGATGGTTCTGGGATTACTAAAGTACATCACACTTATTGTGCAGGTCGGCAGCATCATTAGACTCTCCTAAGAAGCATGCATCCCAGATCCTTTGCATGCACAGTTCACAATAGGGTTTGTGCTCCCAAGAGAATTGAATGCCTTGCTGATATGGGAGAAGGGAACGCTCAGGCAGTGATGTGAGTCATGAGAGAGGCTGTGAATACAGATGAAGCTGTGCTCACTCACCCGCCACTCACCTCCTGCTGTGAGCCTGCTTCTGAGCAGGCCTCAGAGCAGTAGTGGTCCTTGGCCCAGGTGTTGGGGACCACTGTTCCAGAGAAGTACAACTAATAGGTTAGCACACACATACACACACACACACACTACACACACAAACATCTACATTATTTTATATATAATATATACATTGTATTGTGTATATATAATATAAATATATGTATAACATTTGCACTGTATTATATAAAATTATACGTGTTGTATTATTGATATGATATCATTAATATATAATATATAGCACATATACATAATAATATAACATTAGTATACGTATTAAATATAATAATATATAACACTAGTATACATATTAAATATAATAATATATAATTGATATTTGATATACAATAACATATAATATATAAAAATTAATAATTATATTATACACATATAGAGAGAGCAAGAGAGAAAGAGAGGGACTGATTTATTTTGCGAAATTGACACATGTGAATATGGGGCGGGTAGGTCCAAACTCAACAGAGCAGGCTGGCAGGCTGAACACGCAGGAACGGTCGATACTGCAGGGCAAGTGTGAAAGCCTTCTGGAGACAGCTTGCTTTCTTCCTTAAGAGGAACTTCTGTCTTACTTTTTAGGCCTGCAAGCGATTGAAAGAGGCTCACTCACATTATAGTGGGTAATTCACTTTACTTTAAGTCACTGATTCAGTTATTTATTTTGATGCCTTAAGCTCTGTATTTTATTATTTTATTTTATTTTAAAGACATGGAGTACAATTCAGGATTAGGTATACAAGGAGACTGATTTAAATGTTAATCACTTCTAAACAATACCCTCACGGTTGCAATTGAACTGGTGCTTAATAAAAAACTGGATACCATTGCCCACCCACATAAAATTAACCACGGCAATGACTCACCTGCTGGGATCTAACGACACTCTGTCCCATCCTCTCTCTGGGCTTAGGTGTAACAATAGTTTGGCCAGTATCAGTCCCAGGTTGTTCCACAAAAGAATCTCCATCAGATGTTCTTTTGTAGTCCAGGTTCTGGAAGAAGTCTTTTTATATGCAAACCCTCCTCAAATGATTGTATTTTTCAATGCAACATATGTTTTCTCTTGAGTCTCTTACTACCTGTAATTCATTATTAGCAGGGATCTCAAAATACACACACTCAAAATGAAATTCTGAGATCAGGGGTCATAATTATACATACTAATACATAATAACAGGAATGTATTATGTGGTCAAATATATTATGATGAATAATCTTGTGGGAGGATGAGGAATAGGTAACTCATGCCATAAGATGGTTTCAGTTAACTCTAATTATTACTCTTGCAGCCAGGGTGGAAGTCCAGGGAGGTCAAGGTAGCAGTTTAAATGGCTGCAACATTTAATTCCTGAGGAAAAACTTGAGAGCATATATAGAGAAAAGAGACACAGAAAGTTCTCAACATGCACTTAAGTCACTCATCTCCTAGGTAGCATTGAAGATGTTGCATTCAGATATAACTGAAGAACAAATTTAGGAACTGATTATAGGGATCTTATTTTTCCCTTGCCTCAAAAAAGTTTATTCCAAGTTTTAGGAAATGGATTTTAAACAAACTTGCATAAAAGGACAAAGGCACTAAAGTGACCACTCTATACTCTCAGAGACATGGGAGGCAAAGTTACCAAGCCAATCTACCAGGACAAATCTGACAGAAACAGAGCAAGCCCCAATCTCTAGGGCAATAAATGCCTTTTATTTGTAATTATGCTAAGGCCCTGCTTTAGAAAAGAAATGTGTAACTTTGAAGGCTTCCCGAAGAACACCCTACCTGTTAATTTTCCCTCACAGTGTCCGTGTAAGGAGGCACAAGCCGCAAATGTCAAGTGTCAGCATCCTCAGGGAGCTTGATGCGAGACCATGAAAGGGGAAGAGGACTATGTGTGCTTTCCCCTTTTTGACTATCATAAATCTCTCCACCAAGGTGCAAATGGAGCCCTGATATGTGTTCTGTTTCAAATATGTAGAAAAAGGCATGCCTTAAGGAAAGGAATTCTGAGGAAGGTGAATACGTTGGCTCTTTCCATTTTATTCTCACCACCCACCCTCCAAGAACAAAATAAAGGTGAACATGAGTCATGGTAGGATGAAAGGAGAGAGCTGTTTTATTCTTAATATGTAATTTAATGCTTTGTTAGGATCCAAAAATATAATTTAGTTGATGAGAACTAGAATTCAAAATGCATTACAAAAACAAATCATAAATCACAGAGTAGCAAGAGAGGAAAATGGATTAATCAATCTGCTGTTGAACATGGCAAATAAACTCCCTCAAAAGAAGTCTAAAGTTTCAGCGAACAAAATTTTGATTAATGCATATGTTCACTCACCAATTTTAAGGAAAGACAGGAATGACTGCATTCTTGACAAATGAAAACTTGAGACAATGGAAGCAAAATGCAAAGATCTTTTCAAATAAGGTTTCTTAGTAGTTAGATGTCAACCTAACTACTAGTCACTGGGACGGGGAAGAATATTGATCTTGCTAATCTCAGGGTTTATGCATTTGGCTGAGTATAACTGATGAGAATGTCTCAGGCATGACCCAGCCTTTTCCTCAGGTATATTTTGATGTCCATGGTTCGATGTTCTTGTCATGATTTCTTTATATTTTGAGAAATGCCACCAAAGTTATTTTAAATCCCTTGGTAATAAATCTTCTTTTCTCTTAATTAGAACACTGGCAAAAAAGCAGGAGTCACACTGTATTTCATAACGTCTTCTAGAAAAATATGCTGTGGTGACTCACCATTGACGTTTGGCTGCTTACTCTCAGGACTGAGAAATTGGGATCTTTATAACCCAAGATAGTTGCCTATTTTTCTGGATCCACTTGCCTACAGATATTTTCTAGAATACTGGTATCCAAGGATAAATAGCACAAGTCGGGACATTAGCAATATTGATAAAAATAACTCTATAACATAATCTATCTTCTAAAAAAAATTCTGCTGCATTACTGATATCATAATTTAAGTCGCTGTAGTGCGAGTATTGCTGCTTTAATGCTCTACAGTGGTTATTGACTAATAGCCTCACACCAGGCACCATTTTTAATGATGGAGGATGGCTTCCCAGGATATGCTCCATAAATCCTTTCTATGTAACCTGTCACAGGTTGTTAAAATAACGTTACAGTTAATCAACAAACCTGACACCAAAAAGTAAGACAGAGGCACAACCTTCACTCACAAGACAGCACTGAGCAGGGAATGGGGACTTCTCTGTAACATGCCAGGATTCATGGCAGCAAGCAGCGATTGTGAAGAGTGCAGGCTGGAAGATGCTGGGATCATGGGGGAAGTGGGATCCAGGCAGCAGGACTGAATACTTACTGTAAAACGGCATCCACTACAGCCTTGCAAGAAGCCTTTCCTCTTGTCTAGGGGAGCAAAGTCACATACTAGTTTGATGGCAACAATGATTTCCATTACTTTTTCATGTGTCCCTCCTGGAGGAAATTTTCTGCACAATTCATTCTATCTTTGGGTTTGTTCATTCTTGGTATGTGGTTTCTGTCAGATTGACTGTCATTTCCTTGCCAGCTCTGTGTCGTGTTATTAAGTGCAGAAGAGATGGGAGTGAGTTTCTCCTGTACCCCTGGCTCAAGGTCATGCAGTGTTTGTTTAGGCTGCAGTGTGTAATCTGCTGAATCTTCTCCCCTAAAGTGGAAAAGGGGCTTTAATTTTAACCCATTTGTCAAGTGTCATGGATTTTTAAAAGGCTATATTTAGTGTGAAAAGCCCTCTGGCTCTTCTCAACCGGCATATGACAGAGGAGAAAGGCAAATGTGATATTAGAATACCCTGTGGGATCACCAGGAAATTTCTAGGGGAAGATTCTTAAATGTGGAGGAAACAATTTAGGGTTTGCCATCATTTTAATGTCATTACCGGCATTGCAGCTGTTGTGATCCATTTTGGAGGAGGGTCTGATGAGAGTGAAATATCACACTGCTGCATCTCTTCCAGCCTCGCACGCCAGAGAACATCACCCGGAAGAGAACGGCCGGGGACTTGGGTAATTGAGACTTGCTGGAAGTCAAGGGCAGTGATCATCGTGGGCACAAATCACACCTGTGCTGCTTGGGCCTGCTCGAGATTCACCATTTCTTGCCCAGACCCCTGCAGTCATCTCCTTCCTGTTTTTTTAAACCTCCAAACAGAAATTTCTAGTATTCCCTCCTTTAATTGTAACTATGTGCACTTGCTCATTACCTTGAGTATTAAAGTTCAATATGCTTCCTTGTTCAATATTTTAGAGGTTACTTGTCATTTGATACTTAAAATTTCATTTGACTGTTGAACTAAACTTGAAATTTAATAGGTCCCTTATTACTGTCTCCTACTTGAAAAACTAAAGTGTGTGTGTGTGTGTGTGTGTGTGTGTGTGTGTGTGTGTAATTTGCCTCTAAACACGGAGCTGATCAATGTTCTATGCTTTTGAAAATCCATTTTTTAAAAGATTCTAGGTGAATGATAGTAACCTATAGGGATAGGTTTAGATTTGTGAGTGGGAAAGTAAATACACTTAGAGAAGTGACTATTTATGAATAACACTAGTGTGTTGGGGAGTCAAGTTTCATGTATTGTATTTGCTTGTTTTTTGAGGATAGATTAGGTATAAAACTTTGTCTGAAAATGAGACTAATTGTTTGCAGGCCAGGTATGTTCTAAATGACTGGAGGTATTTATTGTGCCTGAATCAAATCAATGACAAGAAGCCATATGTTATCAGTGATTTTTAGTATCTCCTACTCTTCAATGACTTAAAAAATGATTTGTGTTCAGACCCCATCATAAATATCTTGTCTGAGAATTTCTCTACATATCAAAGAGAGTGCGTTATGTTCAGAAGGAATATATACGATGGGTCTTCAGAACTCCCTTTGAGCTGATTAACTTTTAAACTAGCTGGAAAAGATTTGAGTTCATCCTTCTTTCCATCTATGTAGGACCCGTTTCTTTTCTAAAGTCAGTTTCCTTCCCAGGGTGATCACCCAGGAAGGCACTTTTATATAAATGCAGGCTGTGTCCCCTTGACCAGCCAGTGCAGGAGAGAATAATGTAAGAGTGTCTCTCATTAGACTTTCACCAAAAATCTCTCACAGCAAAGGCAGTCCAAACCCCACACTAATTTTATTCATTCTATATTTATTTTATCTCTTTCTTTCTTTCTCTCTCTCTCTCTCCCTCCCCCGCTTCCTTCCTTCCTCCTTTCCTTCCAGTCAGGGGTCTCAATCTGTCACCTAGGCTAGAGTGCAGTGGCATGATCACAGCTCATCACAGCCTCAACCTCCTGGGGTCAAGTGATCCTTCCATCACAGTCTCCTTAGTAGCTGGGACCATGGTCACATGTCACCATGCATGGGGCGGGGGAGAGGGGAAAGATAGATGATGACAGATAGATAGATGATAGATAGGTAGAAAGATATAGATAGATGAGATCTTACTATGTTGCCTAAGCTGGTCTTGAACTTCTAGACTCAAGCAATCCTTCCACATCAGCCTTCCAAATTATTAGTATTATAGGCATAGGCGTGAGCCACTGCACACAGTCTCATTCTGTTTTCATTCATTTCAGCTCCATGGATTTGGATGAATGCCATTGTGTATGAGGCCTTGTGTTCCAGGATGTTAGGCTCTCATGCCCACCAGGGCTGCCCTCTCATCCCTCTTTGTGGACCCTTCAAGGAAAAAAGGCTCAGGAATCATTCTACCAGTGCTTTTTATCAACTCCAAATCCTATGACCTAGTTTACGGATCACTGGTGATATTAGCTACTCGTTATAATGAGCTGCATCCATACTGGTTATAGCGAATTGAATTGCAATTCCTAAATAGGGGCTGCCTGGGCTCACTGTGCCTCCTGCTGTCCCGGCTGATTCAGTTCTGGTGAACCCCAGGTGAGTACTTCTGAGGAGCTGCTTAAGTGGCCACCATTCTGCCAACCAACTCGCTCGTTAGCCAGTCAGCAACCTTAAATTGTTCCTGTCATCTGGCCCTGGCTCTGCATGCCCCCAAGGGCAGAATAAGCCTGTACATGGGCATGGGATAATGGCCCATCTCTTGCAGTAGAATCCTAGCGGCAAGCGCTTTGGGTTCTTTGATGGTCACCTGATGCTGGCGGGTCCTTCCCTTAGTTTCCCTGACATACTGATATTTCCTCTGTGTTTCTCAGACTGTGAGACCACCTAAATTAATCCAACTGACTATCTAGACTTTTAAAACAAAGGCAGGAGTAATACTTGCAGAAGTGGGGAAAAAACCAACAAACAAACAAGAAACGCCTTTCTTTACCCCTCTCCTGCAATGTAGTGATTCCAGATGAGTGGCTTTCATGGACCAGACCATCTGGGCTTTCTTCCCTAAAAGCTAACTAGAAACCAGCCCTTTCAATAGTCTACATTAATAATATCATTTACTTATCTTCTCTTTGCAGATACAGAACAAAAACAGGATAGGGCAATCATTCCTTCACCCCTCCTGAGGCTTCAGCTTCCTCTATTCCCCTTCTCTGCAAAAGTTCACTTCAGCTTATGTAAAATGTAGATGTACTAGGCATCAACTAAAGTCTCAATCATTCATCTCAATGCCACTCCCTCATCTCCTTTTTAAGTAAATATACATATGTATGAATACTAAACTATATATATATATATATATTTATATATAGTGTATATATAAATACTAAACCTCCTGAGAACCTTTTGGAAGAAACAGCCACAGATGCATCCGTGACTTGCATTTTTCCAAGGCCCACCCTCAAGCAGGCTCAATAAACCTTGATGACTGAAGCACCTCAGCCTCAATGACTCATTTTGGCATGTGTTGTCATCTAAATGAAAATATAAAAGAATCAGGTGGGTAAACATCATGAGGAGAGTTCAGGGACAAGATTTGGGCTTTGGACATGCATAGGAACCCATCAGAAAGTAGAGACACATATAAAACCGAAGTTTATAGTCCAAGGATTGAGCTCCAGGGTATAACAACTTTTAGAAGTAGGGACATGTGCAGATGCAGAGAAGAAAATTGACAAGGAGCACTCAGGGAGCTAAGAAAAAAATAATCAGCAGAGTAAGATGTCTTGAAAGTGTCACTTGAAAAAACTGGGGACTGGGGTTTGTTTGTCTAGAGAATAACAAATGACTCTCCAGGAGAACACAGGTTTTGATCAGCAGGAGTTTTATTGCTTGTCACAACTAAGGAGAGCACTGGAAGTGTTCTCCAAAGCAGTGAATCTCAGATGGAAAGTGACAGGAGGGCTTCATGGGGCGATGGAGAGGGGAAAAAAGGGTGTCATCCTATGTGGGGCGGGGGTGCAGATGCAGTGAATCGCTATGCCAACGCATAGTCTCATGTAGTGGTAATAAAGTGATAGCTCCTCCTGGGATGGAGATTTTAGCATGGTAAAGTTCTCTTGGGATTCCTCCATACATTGCCTGGGTCTATCAGGAGCTGATTCCAGCTGACAGGTGACTGCGTTCCATACAGGGTTTGGAAAAACACAGGCTACAAGATAGGAGACTGCAAAGCAGACTGATTACTCAAGTTGATTAAATTCCTATAGTCCCTGGAGTCCTACTTGTTTGCTTACAGAAGAAAAGTAGCAAAGGTGTTTCCAGAAAACTGGTGTGATCAGCTGTGATAAAGGGGCTGACAGTCAATCAAGGGAGATCAGGATTAGAAACTGGGCTTAGCAATGTGAAGGTTACTGGGTATCTTGCCAAGAGCACTTTTATGTTGGAGAGTATTTACAGATCTAATTGATAATACTAAAAACCAATCAACCAAACTAATAAGCAAACAAACAAAAAACAAACCCAAAACAACAAAAAAACCTACAAATAATAAATATTGTTTAATATGTATAAATTGAACAGCTATTAAAGTTTTATATTTCATGACAACATAATTACTTAACAGAAACTATATGGAGGAAAGCTCCCATGCCTCCAGGTTGGTTTCTCTCAACAGCATGCATGGTTCTTTGTTTTTATAATCTCACCCAAGGTCAGTTCTGACTGCCATTTAGAGATGGTAGCTTATGGAGTGCAGGTAACTCTCAAGAAGTTGCTAATCTTTGGCCGTTGTCACTTCACTGGAGTATGGGAAACTTATTCTCTAAGACAGATCTAGAAAAATCTGCCCTACTCTTGCCATTTTTTGACTTCTCCAGGGTAAACTCCAGAACGTCACAGAAATTATTTCTTCCTTCCTTATCATGAAGGTGGATTACAATCTAGCTCACAGTTAGAGTACTCCCTTCCTTCCTCCCTGATATGAAACTGAAGAGAAAGCTAGGCCCTATTGTCTTTGGACAGAAGCAAAACACACTTGACTTTTCACAGCTTCCTCTCAGAGCCTATCACTGAGGAGACATTGTGTATTGCAGTAAGCAGCTTCCATCAGGTCTCCTGGTGATTCTGACCACCTGGCACTCACACCTGTGTGGCCCTCTGCCAGTGTCTAGAGCTGTCTATGTAAGTTCTACGATGTAGCAAAAACAGCTATGTGTTATCTATTTTGACATAACAAATTATCACCCAGACACACATTATCTCCAAGTTTTGTCAGGAATCATGAGTGACAACTGGGTGGTGTCATGACTCTGAGTCTCTCATAAAGGCTGCAGTCACTTTCAGGTTGGCTAAGGATGGGTTCATAGTTCTAAGGTTATCCAGTGTTTGTTGGTTGTATTCGGTATCATGAACTGACTGAGGTCTCAGTTTCTCTCTTCTGTTGACC
This sequence comes from Carlito syrichta, assembly GCF_000164805.1. Lineage (NCBI taxonomy): Eukaryota > Metazoa > Chordata > Mammalia > Primates > Tarsiidae > Carlito > Carlito syrichta. Next base: position 290,788 of record NW_007258209.1, on the reverse strand, counting down.
AGAGCCATCTCATAGTTCCTTGTCCTGCTATCCTTTCCACAGGGCAGCTTACCACATGGCGGGTTGCTTTATCAAAACAAGCAAGTGAGAAGAAGGAGGTGGAGGAAGAGGAGAAGAAGGAGGAGGAGGAGAGAGAGAGAATGAATGTGTGTAAGTAAAACAAGAGATTATTCTGTAGCCTAAGAAGTGACATCCCATCATTCTGTTCACTAAAGCAAGTCACAAGGTCCAGCCCACACACAAGAAGAAGGGAAGGAATCACACCAGAACCACAAATACCATGAGGTGGAGACCACTGACTACTACACAGAATTAGATCACATGAGAAATGAAAGCTTCTAATTTTCTCTCTGGAAACCATCAAGTGGCTGTAGAGAGAGGTCTGTTAGCAGGAACGAAGGCCTCCTGGCTTTAACATGCTAGGCTTGTGAATAAGTTACCTTAGAAGTGGATCCTTCAGCTCCAGTCAAACTCTCAGGTAACTACTGGTCTAGAGAACATCCTTACAGTCTTGCGACTTCATGAGAGACAATGAATGCATTTATACCATCAAGTTCATCTCGTCCCAAATTCCTGACCCACAGAAGCTGGGTAATTTGGGGCTAATTTGTTCTGCAGCAGTAGATAACTTATACTTGGCACACATTTGCACTTTTTAAAAAAAATTAGTTTTTTTTAAAGATGTGGGGTACAATTTAGGATTAGGTATGTAAGTGGTCATCACATAGGTAAAGTTCGGGCCTCCCTTTTCACTTTTGCCTCAAGAGGCCTCTCCATGTGTCTTTCTGGGAGTGTCATGACAGAAACTCTTTTATGACTACATCCATTGACAACATCTGCAAATACCCACCATCATGGAAGGATCCTTCATATTCCTCATGAGAAGTTGTGAGAAAAAATGATTTAAGTTGACAACATGATAAGCCACAGTAAGGTTTTATTGTTTTCATCCTAATTGAACTCACAGAAGATAAATCTGTGCAGCTTAAAATTTTACTTGTGAAAAATCAAGTTCTTTCAGAACTTTATGCTAAATGTGTACCATTTATGTTTTAAAGACAATTGACTGAACTCCTACAGCATGTCAGAAATTTTACTCAGTTTTAAGTTGAAATGTAGTGGAAAGAGAAGAACATTAGTTTTTTTTTTTTTTTTTTTTTGTAGCTTAATAGCTTTCAAAGGACTGGCAAAATCTAGATTATTGCTTTGCTAAGGAGCTCACTTACTCAGCAGGCCACCTGAAACAATGGAAAGGAATTAATAGCAACATTGAGATTCAAAGGCATTGTCAACATTAAGCAATCTTTTTTCAGTTTTTACGTGTATTGCTGCTTACTCCCAGTAATGAGACATGGAACCTCTGTCTCGCCCATACTCTTGTCCCTAAATGTAGGCATATAGTTCCCATCCAGCCCAAGCCAATGGAATCTTGAGCTACACACACACACACACACACACACACACACACACACACACACACACACACACTCATGAGCATACAAAGAGAATGAAGTCCTGTCTGGTCCCTTCAGTCTATCTTGTTGATTTTAATTTACAGGCCATATTATAGCCTTTGTTCATTAGAACATAAACATTTCTTAATCTTGCAGTACTAACAGATAATATTTCTTTCTTTTTTTTGAGTTGGAGTCTCATTCTGTTGCCCAGACTGGAGTGCAGTGGTATGCTCCCAGCCACTGCAGCCTCAACTGCCTTAGCCTTCCAAGCAGCTGGAACTACAGGCGTATGCTACCACGCCTGGTTAATTTTTGATTTATTGTAGAGATGAGGTGTCACCAAGTTGTCCAGGTGGGACTCGAACTGGTGGGTTCAGGCAATCCACTCGCCTTGGCCTCCCAAAGTGCTGGGATTACAGGCTGAGCCATCTAGCCTGGCCAATATTTCTTTCTTAAACACCCTACTTATTTTGCCTCCTCACACTGTAGCTATCTCTAAGGCATCTACATCAGGAGAAAAAAAAAGTGAGAAATATTGACCCTTGGATCAAAGTTCCATCATTCTCTAAATTGGAGAAGTGACTTCACTTTTATTCACCTCGAGCCAGAGAGTTCAGTTTTGAATTCCCAGTCGGGGTATCCATAGCCATAAAATTTCTGAATATCTTTAGGGAAGTCAAGAGGCATGAGAATACTTTAATGGTGGCTCTCCAGCCTCTGCTTTAACTTGCACTTAAATTTAGCTTCTTAAGTACCTTCTTGAGAGAAAGTAGTTCAGCAGAAGCCAAATGAGACTGAAGTTCGTATCTCATTGAGTTGTAAGATCATCTAGTCTCTGTCTCTTTCCCCAGATCATTTTTTCTTTTCTTGTGAGTCTAAATTCTGTTTTTCATCTGGATCCCAAAGGAAATCAGAGTCGACTTGGACAAGTACCATAGTCTCCTCTGTGATGCATTTTGCTTTGGCGTTCAGCGCCATATTAGAAATGAGACAAGTACCTGCATAATCTACAATTGTATACCTAACCCTGAATTGTATCCTACATCTTCATAATTTACAAAAAAATAAAAACTTAAAAAAAAAGAAATGAGACAAGAAACCATTTCTCGGATATGTATTCTGTGCCCAGCTTATGAGATGCATAAGATTGAATAAAGCATGTACACATAGACTCTATCCCAAGAGTCATTGCAATCTGTTGGGAGACGAAAATACCACCATAATCATAGCTGATACATATTAAGTACCAGGCTGGCACTGTTTTGACTGCTTTGCTCATGGTGACTTATTTACTCATCATAGAAATCTTAGGAAGAAGTTACTATTATTATCCCTTCTTTAGATGTGGAAACAGGTATATTTTTAGGAACCTAATTCAAGACAGCCAGGACAGTAAGAGACAGAACTGAAATAAGAACTTCCAATTCTGCTTCTATAACCTTGACTTTTAGCCACTATAGTGAACCTGCTTCTCCAGGAGCAATGAAAGCCCACACAAATCTCTTCTGATCTTGACAATAGGATTTCAGGAAAAGGGCATGCCAGGATACATCTGCCAGTATTAGGATTGATACTTTCCTCCAAATCCTCCTCTCCTAAAACTTTCCCAGTAGTCAATGATGAGCAGGCCCTTGCTCTGATCTGAATTATTCATCTGCTCCACTCCTTTGCTAAGGTCATTGACAGCCTAAATGATCTCTTTCATCTCCACTGGCCTTGGACTCACCTTCAGGTTGCAACCGAAATACTTTCTCCTCCTTCATGCATCTGTTCTCATCCACTCAAAGGTGAACACTCTCTCTTTTTTCTTCTCCTGGCAAATGTTCCTAACATCACTCAAGTCAATTTGCCTTGAAGCAAGAGCTATTTTGACATAGGACAGAGCAGTGCCAAAGGCATTAAGATTGGGTGACAATATTTAAGTTTAATCATCTATTTAATAGAATACTTTCTTAGGGTCATGGGAACTGTCAGTGACATTAAACATGGTTTAACTGTTTAAGGGCCATTAACCTGGCAGGAAATGTACGCTGGATTTCAGGGACAGACTAAATTATGTTCGAGTTGCATTGTGAAGGGATACTTAACATATTTCTTAAGAGGATGCAATTAAATAAAAACAAAGGCACAAGTACTAATAACTAGAAAAGTAAGGGAAGTGCATGAGAATTGGTCTAATGGGTGCAGAAAGAAAAAACAGTTTGTAGAACCTATTAATTCCATACAAATATGTGCAAAATAACTCATCTTTCATTCCCAGGATTTTGCATGCTTAACTTTGAGGAAAATCTTCTACGTCTTACAAACTTCCAAATTTCCTCCTTGGGTTGCATTTTTAGTGTTTCCATTCACCTATAGTGTCTATCAAACTGAATTACAAATATAACCACTTCTCTAGATAAACTGTAACATCTTGAGGACAGGTCTCCATTTCCCCAAGGGAGAATCCCCAAGGGATTCCTCAACGGAGATGAGGTGCATGGCAGCTAGGATGCATGTGATCTTCAGGTCTTTGCCAAGCTTTTATTTTCTATGCTGTCTCTATCTTAGGATTGGATATCACAGCTTATTAGATAATATGCTCCACCCACTGGGGAGGAAACAAATGAATAAAGCAAAACTTTAGGCTGAAAAGAAGGAGAAGGGATAACCCAGCAAATGGAAAGGATCTGTTGGATACCATAGCTGAAGGATAAAATTTTTCCAATTGCACAAACGGTAAGAGACTCCTGTTAGAGACAAACAGCTGCTTAGTGTGTCTATGAAGAGATCTCACCAAACTCCCAGTGTTGCGTCTATTCCAGATCTTCAGGCGAGCACTGGAGCAGGGAAATCCAAGCTGCACCTAAAAGGGTCTGTAGTCAGGATCAGACAGGACCATAAGCATGCGACTAAGTATCATCAGGTGCTTTTGCTGACTTACACTTTTGAGAAAGAGTTTTGACCTCTACCTATAATATTCTGGACATTAGATAAAATATGGTGCAATAGGGAGGGATTGGAAGAGCTCTGTTCTCTCCCAAAGAATAAGTTTACAACCACTCTGGAGAAGAGGGAACAAAACAACAGCATAAATTCTTAGTCATCTGTGCTGAGCCTCTTAGGAGAGTAGCGATATAGGCCTTCATAGGTAGGTGATTAAAAGAACACCCTGACACATCAAATGCCTGTTCTAGAAGGAGAGGGAGACCCAGAGGGAAGTTGAGTACAAAATTTTAACTGGGTTTGAATTTTGCTTCACCCCACCTCCTCTCTACTACATAAGATAATCTAAAAAGTTGTTTTTGTTTGATAATTTCTGTTGTACTTTTGGGAGCTCATCCCCAGGTAATAGTTGATTAAAGCTTATAGCACACAACTGGTACCAGAATTTAGGCAACAGTAAGAAAAAAAAAAGTCCAGTGGTTGATGTTGGTTTTTTTGTCTACCAAGCATCAAATTGGCTTATTTTATTTGCTAGGGAAACCCCATTTTGTTATTTAATTTACACCCCCAAATACAAAGACCTCATCTAGATGTAACTCTAGTTAGGCTAAAGAGATTTTCACAAAAATTCTATGATTTATTAAAACAGTACTGACTGCCAGGCTCGGTGGCTCAGCCTGTAATCTCGCACCTTGGGAGGCTGAGGTGAGTGAATTGCCTGAGCCTGCGGGTTCGAGACCTGCCTGGGCAACTTAGCAAGACCTCATCTCTACAATAAATCAAAAAAAAAAAAAAATTAGCCGGGTATGGTAGCGCGTGCCTGTAGTTCCAACTACTTGGAAGGCTGAGGCGGAAGGATAGCCAGAACCCAGCAGGTTGAGGCTGCGGTGGCCGCACTGCACTCCAGTCTGGGCGACAGAGTGAGACTCCAACTAAAACAAACAAACAAACAAAAAAAACCAGTGCTGACTATTTGGTCAAATTCTGGTCAATTAGAAGTGAGGAGGGGTCTTCTGGAAGCTACACTCTCACAGTTGGGAGTTAGAGAGTTAGGCTTTCTTTCTCTTCTGGATATCAGTAGGAAAGAGAATCCACCCAATTGCTCTTAGCATTCTTTTTCCATCAGTGAGAGGAGCCAGACTTATGCTAAATACGATTTCCCCAGGCAAGGAGGAAATACTAACTTCTGGTCACCCCACTGACATCTTTGAGTGACGCACCAGTCCACTCTGGAGCTGCCCAAACCACTTGGCCAGCTCTGCTGCATCAATTTTTAATGTGTCCTGGAAGTTACATGCCAGGATTGCATTTAGTCTTTTTGCTTCTATATTAATGAAGAGAATTAGTCAGCACTTTTATTCTTGATATGTCTGCTTGACGGACTCTTTTGTGAACTGTTTTAGATGTGTCATTTTTAGAGTTAAATTGTCAACACGTTTTATACATTTCCGTAGTTGTTGCTCTAATCAAGCTTATTATTTTTGTTGTCAATTTAACTAAATTTGTTGCCTAGAAAATGATCTGTTTTTAAATTTACTGGCAAATAATTCTGCATAACAATCTCTTAAAAGTTTAATGCCCTCTCCACATTTGGTTATATATTTTTCTCATTAAATGTTTTTTGTATATTTCCTTATATGTCTGATTAGATTTATTTTATGTTCGCCTACTTCATGTTTAAGGATTAGCATCTGATTTTAATTTTAAATTCTTATGTTAATTATTTTATGAAAGAAGTTTTTCTGTTCTCCTTCTTTTATTTTTCCTGCTTTCCTCTAGGGCTTTATTTTAGTTTTTAAATCTTCTTTCTTTAAAAGTTCACTTCATTTATTTATTCTTTTGCTTAATAATAAAATAGGCAAGATTGTGGTTTTTCACTGCTTACCTGTGGCACTTTGTCATTGTCACTGCTTTCTGATACTCTTCTGCCTAAGAAGGAGGAACATAATCGCACAAATGTGGCGCCATTAAGGTGCTAGGACACATGGGCTCATGACCTCAGCTACTTTCTGGGTCACAGACCCATTCTGTTGTGAATTATATTCTCTGTCTCGCTTTTCCCAGCATTGTTGCATTGTAGTGAAAATTGGTCTTGGAATAAAGGAAGAAAAATGATTTTATTGAGGAAGATGATTTGGCCAAATAGCATTGGCTCATGGAGCATTTCTCCAGCTTTTAATCAGAGCACAGAATGCTTCTTTTATGTGCAAGGGAACAAAAGCTGGGAAAGTGATTGTTGTTATTATTGTTTTTGTTTGTTTGTCTTTCTTCCTGGTCTGACTGTCATGTTTCAGGTTCGTAGCCTTGCTTTGATCATTGGAAATTGCACTTGTATTTTTACAGGCGGTGTGTGGAATCACTTCTACCTTAGCATTCTTGGAATCTGTCACATAGATTTCTGTTGTGACCCACTGATGCTGTTACTCACACTGCTTCTTCCTGTCATTTCTGATTCCCAGTGTTGTGCTGTGTAGGAAGCTCAAAGAATTGTGGCAAAATATGTGCATATTTTTGGGAAAAGAGAACAGTTTATCTAGGAAGAATTTATGTGAAATAAGCAAGAATCAGAATATAACACTTAAAAATTACAATATCTCTGCAAGTGAGAGTTCTACCTTTCTCATAATTGCTGTAAGACTCCATGATTCAACTCTTGATGTTCATAACACCTATTAGGGTGAGTATAATCAAAAGAAAGAAAAGAAGGAAGGAAGGAAGGAAGGAAGGAAGGAAGGAAGGAAGGAAGGAAGGAAGAAAAAGAAAGAAAGAAAGAAAAGGGAGAAAATAAGTGGTAGTGAGTATGGGGAGAAATTGGAACTTCTTAACATTGCTAATGGGAATATGAAATGGAACAGCCACTGTGGAAAAAAGGTTGACTGTTCCTCAAAAAGTTAAATTTGCATGGGGGGTAGGATTGGCAGTAGTGGGGCTCTGGGGGGGATGAGGGGGCACACCTTATCAACAAGGGTACCTGCATAATGAACATCTGTACACTTAACCCTGAATTATACCCCACATCTTTTGAATAAAAATTTTTCTTAAAAATGTTAAACATTGAATTACTGTATGATCCAGCAATTCCACTTCTAGGTACAGTCCCCAAAGTACTGAAAACAAGGACTCAGAGACTTGTAAACCAATGTTCATAGTAACATTATTCACAATAACCTACAGATAGAAACAAAGCAATGATTCAACAACAGATGAATCGATAAATACCATGTGATATGCACACATGGAATATTTTTCATTCTTAAAAGGAAGGAAATTCTGACACAGGCTACAGCACAGACAAACCATGAGAACATTTTAAGTGAAATAAATCAGTTACAAACACTCTGATTCCAATTATATAAGTTACCTAGACTGGTCAAGTTTATAAAGACAGAGAGCAGAATAGAGGATACCAGGAGTGAGAGAAAAAAGGTAATGGGGAGTTATCTTTTAATTGCAATGAGTTTCTGGTTGACATAACAAAGAGTCCTGGAAATAGATGGTGGTGGTAGTTGCACAATGCCATAAATGTGCTTAATGGTAAGTTTCACAGTAAATGTTTACCACAGTAAAAAAATAAACAGTGACAATAAAAGTTGACATTGACTCCACTTAATTATCATGCTATTGAAGTAAAGTATGTATGATGGAAAACTTTAGCATAAATCTCTTACTTTTAAACACTTGTCCTATACTATCTTGAGCCTCTACCATCTTTTAACTTTTTCCAGGAGAAATTTCTCCTTATTTCATTTATAAAAATTAAAATTATGTGTAGCTGTTATGTGAATCTTGCATGTTCCTGACTTAATGAACTGTATTGGATATGTATTGCTCCTTTAAGTCAGTCCTTAAAAAATATTTATGAAATTATCATTACACTATAAAAAAGGGATTGGCAGTAGTGGAAAACTGCCAGGGGAGGAAGGGGGAGCATACTTTATCAATAAGCATACCTGATCTCAAACCAGGTGAAGTGGGACCAAAGTGAGGCCCAAACTTTACCTGTACAGTGACCATTTGTATATCTAATCCTGAATTGTATCCCACATCCTTAAAAAAATTACGAAGTAGCTATTTTATGCTAACGCATTCCAGATGTGCTGGCGATTCAGCAGGAAATGTACCAGCTAAAAGTAACTGCTTTTATGGAGTTCATATTCTAAAGTGGGTGACACATTCAATAATCATGTAAAAATTAACATATGGCAAAAGTGGACACGGTCTACAAAGAAATGTAAACCAGAGAAGGAGAGGAGGGGCTGTGCATGGGGGGTTGCAGTGCAACGGTCACCAGTATCTTGGTGGAGTCTTGGTGAAAAGATAGCATGTTTATGAAGACAGAAACATTGGATCCTAAACCATAAAGCCGACAGGAGGATCTGTGATGCAGGCAGACAGAAGAGCAATTGCACCTGCCTTCAGGAAATAGCATGTCTGGCACATTTTGACACAGAAAGACAGTGTTGTTGGAACAGTGAACAGGGAGAGCATAACAGAAAACAATGCCCCAGAGGTGAGGAAGTGGCAGGACGATGGCCATGGGACCCAGTCAACACTTACGACATGTTGGCCTTTTGCACAAGGAAATGGAGCTACCTCTGGGGACTGGGGATGGGTAGGGTCAAATAGAAACCACAAAATTGCCTTGTTAACTCAAACGGCCATAATCCCTGCCGTTTCTTTGCCATGTGACTTTGTATCTCCTGCTGGCAAGGAAAGGGGTTGATTCCCCCACCCAGTGAATTTAGGCCAAGCTGTGACTTGCTCTCACCAAAGGAATGTGGTAGAAATGATGACTTCTGAATCTGAGCTTTAATGAGGTATGAATGTGCCCATCCCAAATTCAATACAAATTCCAATACAATGGTATTAAGAATGGCGCCTTTAGGAAGTGATTAGGCCATGAAGGCCCTGCCCTTCATGATGGGATTAGTGGCCTCATAAGTGGATGGGGGGAACTAGTGAGGTTCTTTTGGCCCCTCTCTCCCTTCTCCCATGTGACGGCATAGGTTTCCTCGAGAGAACACAGCAATAAGGCACCATTTTGCAGGCAGACAACAACTCTCACCAGTCACTGAACCTCTTAGCACCTCGATCTTGAACCATGAGTCTCCATAACTGTGAGAAATGAGTTTCTGTTCTTTATCCTTTACCTAGTCTCAGGTAGTTTGCTATAGCACAAAGAGACTAAGACAACAATCATGACAAAATATCACAGGCAGGGTTAAGGTTAGGGTTAGGGCAAGTGGAGTTTTATTTCTCACAGTTCTGGAAGCTCAAAGTCCAAGACCAAGGTGTTGGTAGGCTTGGTGTCTCTTGAGGTCTCTCTCCTCTGCTTGCAGCCAGCTGCCATTTCCCTGTGTCATCCCACGGCCTTTCCCCTGTGCACATGCAACCCTGGCGTCACTTCCTCTTCTTATAGGGACACAAGTCTTGTTGGATCTGGGTCCCACCCTTTTGACCTCATTTAACCAGTTACCTGGTCAAAAACCCCATTTCCAAAGACAGTCACATTTCGGGTAAGACCTTCAATAGACAAATCTGAGGGAAAAAAAATTCAGTCCATAATACATACCTTGCATGTTCTGTTTTCTTACCCTCTTCTGAGCCAGCCTATAGCATCAGGTACAGACTCCTGGAGGTCCAGCATGAAAGGCCCGTTTTGGAAGAACGAGTTAGCACTCCCATCTTGGATCTTCAAGCTCTATACCTGGACCCATGAGTAAGCTCAGGTGAGATCCGTGAGGAATGCCAACAAACACACCAAGCTGTGAGAAATTGCGAATCACTTTTTTTTGAAGTGTTGAGCTAACTTTTTATGCAATACATGACTAAAATAGAAATATGACTCTAGAAATGGAGTGGTATGATTAAAAATAAATAAATACATGACAGTCTTTGGGACCAGGTAAAAAGTAGAGGCTGGCAAAGATACAATGAATCTCTTAAAAATGTGAATAAACCGGGCTCGGTGGTTCAGCCTGTAATCCCGTGCCTTTGGGAGGCTGAGGTGAGTGGATTGCCTGAGCCCGCAGGTTCGAGACCTGCCTGGGCAGCGAGACCTCATCTCTACAATAAATAAGAAAATCAGCCGGGCGTGGTAGTGCATGCCTGTAATTCCGGCTACTTGGAAGGCTGAGGCGGAAGGATTGCCGGAGCCCAGCAGGTCGAGGCTGCGGTGGCCGGGAGTGGCCACTGCACTCCAGTGTGGGCGACAGAGTGAGACTCCAACTCAAAAAAAAAAAAATGTGAATAAGCCATTCTAAGTCCTTTTTGTAAAATCTATGCTTGTCTCTCAGACAACTTGATTAGAAAATGCAGCACAAGATAATTGCTATGGAGGCTGGAATTACTATCCAATTAAACTTCCCTTCCTTGGAAGTATTGCTTTAAAAATTCTGATAGGTTTACACTTAGAACATTCCAGAAGAAAGTAATTGTTTGACATGGTTCTCAGTAGCTGAGTAAGTTACATCTGCCTGGAGACTGAGAGGTTTGCAGATCTCAAAGAATAAATGAATGGATACTCAGTAGAGCAAGCTGCTCTAAAGCTCAAGTCAAATACTTGATCAAAACATTAAATTATTTTAATTGCATCTAACTTGTTTAAAAATGGTGAGACACATTAGGGTTATCCAGAAAAGGAAGGGAAGCCCCAATAACAGATCTGCCGAGTAGTTTCACTAGTATAGATAACATTTGTTTAACCTAAGCTGAGTCTTGAAAGAATCAAACATCAAGACATTGAACTGAGAAGGAAGTTAAACCTGTAGAGGTATTTGTGACATCTCAGTGTGTTCTCCCAATCTCCGATCTAAAACATGTGGAAGCACAAATGAAGAGTGAATCCCTCATATGGCTTCATAGGTCAAAGGGTAACTGGAGTGCTGAGCCAGGGTAGGATTTGCCTAGTGTGCAGGCTTTGTGTACTCTGCTGGACTCCCTTCTTGGCTGAGATAACCCTCATGGCATGGCTCAGTGGAGCAGCTCATACCCACCCCTTTTTCTATAACAGTATTAAGTCTGACCACAGCCACAGCCAAACAAATTGCTGCCTGGTATCTCTTCCTCATCCTCTTCTTTCAAACGCTTGGTAAAGGTTCTCCATGTATACTGACTTGATTTGAAGTAGCAAAACAAGGAAATATTGGGAGTTGTGATTTGTGTTTTGTGTACATGAGTCTTTCTGTCCCAAATGTCTTATCTACCCTGCAAATGCCTTCTATTTTTCTCCTTTTAGACTTAGTTAAAACATCCTTTTCTCTGTGAAGCTCTCTTTGAGTCAGCTCCTCTGAATTGCTTGAATGATAAACAATCCTATTTCAATATCATTTTGCATATCAACATGTATTCGAGTCAATGAAATGGAAATTGATATTTGGAATTGCCTTTGTATAGCATCACTCTGAAATATATATGCATGTGTATTTTTTTCTCTCATTTGAAATTCACAGTACCCTAAAATTAGCAGAATGCTCCTGTCATACAGGTAAACGAAGGAAGCATCAGAAACGCTCCACCTGCCAAGTGGCAAAGCCCATTTTTTTTGGTCCAACAAAGCATGCTACATGTATGCTTTACAGTACTGTAAATCATTAAGTTTATATTATTCACTGACTGTGAATTTCTTAGACAGGAATCATATCTTATTAATGTACATTGTTCTCCCTTTAATATGCATGAAACTTATTTGTCATGAAGTAAAATGCACCCAGACAGATGTGTGTAAAGTTAAAAGTTACGCTTATCTTTTGTAATTCTGTGCACATATTCTTCAATGAGTAAAAGTTCTGTTAATATTGAGAACGAGGTAAATGTCAACACTTTCTATTTTGATGAGCTTATTCTGCATAGATCAATGATTAACATTGTAGTATCTCATTTTTTAATTTCATTTTTTCTTAAAGAGAGGCAACACATTATTCATATTAGATTTGTGGTGTTCTTTATCTCGGTTGGTTTAACCCCCACTGAATCTATGAATACTTATGGTCTTTTTTAGAGGACATCCAATTGCTTCTGATCAAACCCAGTATATACTTAAATCTTAAGTAGATGTTATGTCTGATTACTGTATCTAAAGATTTTTCCTGTCTGCAGCCAAAAATAACAAAGTCAAACTTAATTGATTTTTTTGAAGTTCATAGTTTCATCTCTAACATTTCAAGTTCATTAGCCTTGTCAGCCTATTCCTGTGGAATGCCTTCCCACCAACAAATTGTTTGTCCTTGATTTATATAATCACCACACAACACAACACAAGATAAAGTAAGCAAAGAATGTCAATAGAGTCACACTGGTGAGGTCTATGCTCTGGGATTTGAGAATGCAAAACTGTCCCATTGCCAAACAAAAGCTCTCTTCCTATTTTGCCTTTCCTGCAGTTTCGCGTTCTACTGTCAGTAGAAGGATGCTTGACATTCCAATCATGACTTCCCTGGGATACGAAGCACTGGAGTAAAGACAGAAGCCAGTCTGGTGCACATCCTCTTAGGGAGATCTTTTGTTGATAGCTCCCGTTTCAGCAAACACACCGTCAATTTTGCTGCGGCAAGCCCAGTCCAAAAGTGTGAGTCCCGTGTGGCCCCAGATCTTGATCTATATTACTCTGTCCTCTCTATCCTACCCCAAATCCATCACTGTAACGACTCTCAGTCTATAATAAACAGAGGCACTACCATCAAGGAAGGCAGCAGATATACCCCCACCAGTATGAATGCCACTTACAATTCAGGGATGTTTGTTCTGAGGGTTTCTGTGTGATTCTCTTGTAAGTGCTTGGTCTTCTGTGCTTCCTAGTTTCACCAAATCCTAACTTGAAAATCAGCGTTTGGATTAGGGCTCACCCAAGATTCTTCTAGCAGGAATATTACCTAGAGTCTCATATTTTTCTTTACTGTCATCATGGTAAGTGAGCAAATTCAAAGATGGCACAGATGATAAACAATAAAGATAAGGATGGAAAATCATTTTAAAAAATCTATGTATATCTACCTAGTTCTTGGCCCACTGATTCTTGTTTCAAAGAAAATTACTTCTGATAGATATTAATTGACACCATACACACTCACACGCATATAAACACATACAAAGGAGTACTTGCAAACCCAGTTTTAGAAACTGCCTTACAATGTATTCTAAGGGCTGGCAGTGAAGAAACAGGTTCGACTCTACTTATTCTTATTTCGTTTTCAAACTTACTTGAGCACTGATGAGGGAACAGATTTTAAAATCTGTCTGCATACCTATCCAGTGACTAAGATAAAAGAAGCACAGCGCATCACCAGGAAACGGGAAACCAGCAAAGAAGCCTCTAAGATGATAGAAAGGGAAGGGTGCCCTTCTTCTGCACGGAGGCCCTGAAGTCCATCCTCCATATCTCCATACCTCCCTCAGTGTTCAGATAGAGGTCCAATTGGGCACTCTGCAAGGCTTTTGCGTATTTTCTTTTCAGCTCCCTGAAAACCACCAATTGGTCTTCGCGTCTCAGTACTTTAGAGCAGTACTTCTGCTCAATGAAAACTCTCCCAAGAAGCATAGGTGGGCATTTTGTCGAAGATTTTCCAAGGTGTTGTCACTCAGTCATGGAGCAGGGCAGCAGCCCAGAGAAGAGACTAAAAAAAAAGACTGTCTTGAGCACAAAGTGCTGCTTTGGAGAGCCCCTTCTGAGGGTCTGGTCTGTGCGTGGGCAATGTAAGGGCAACCTGTGCCCTGGGAAGGCAAGTTAAGAGGGCAAGAGTCTCAGCTGAAGCAGCAGGGACACCAGACACGGAATGTGGCCGCTCCTCAGTTTTGCCAAGGGCAATCACTGCCCGCAGCTCTCTGCAGAAGAGAGAGGTTGAGCCTCACAGCAGCACTTATTTATCGTGTCATTCTGTTCATTTCTGTTCTCTGGATAAATATAAGATTTTTGTTGCAAGGGCTATTGATCCTTTCGAGCATCATAAATTCCCCCCAAGAAAAGAAACAAATCTGAGCAAATAAACCAAGTCATACTTGCTCTTTATAATCTAAATAATAAAACTTCATAAATTTTAGAAACAAGACTGCACAAAATGCCTTACTAAAAAAAGCTTTGTAAGTCATATTTTATTGATTTTTATCTTAATGCTTACATCCAAATACTAATTAGATTCTCAGGGCTCTGAAAACTTCCTTGTAACACTTTTTATTACACCTGTGGTTGAAAGTGTATACGTGAGATAAGTATTTTTCTCAAAGAATGAGATTGCAGAGCTAATGTCTTCTCAGAATACAACTTTTATCAAAGACATATGGTAACATTTTTTTGAACGGTAAAACATGATAGTTGGGTTTTTTTCTGGTTATAAGGTTATTTCTGAGATGCAAAAATTCTTCCTCCCCACTTATTTCTGCACTACCATGTTCTCCAGTGTTCACCACTCATCCTGGCTGCCTCAGTGAGACAGACAGACAGATAAGAACACTGTTCTCACGTCTGTCTTGGAAGCCTTTCTAGCACACAGTAACTGCTCCAGGTCTGCCAAATGGATGCATTTGTTTTGCTAATTGTTATGCCCTGTTTTTTATGCTGCACATTTTTTGTCACCAAATTCTATGATCTTAAGAGAATATAATTTTTCTGTGTGCATCATAAGCTTATAGAAAGCAAGTGTTGTATCCTGTGTTTTCTATTAGGCTCATCAAAAAAATCATGGGTACAGAAATAATGCACACGTCTTTGCTGACAAATAAATTAATGAGAAAGCTTTCTCCCAATCAAAATGTTACTCCAACAGCAGCTTGCTTGATATATTTTCCAGACCATTCCGTGCAATTCCGTGAGCTCCCTCTATTACATCATTACTCACTCAGACTATAGATGAACTTTGAAGCACTACAAATGTCTTGAAATTAGGGGATAAATTGCAAGATCATCCACTTTATTTTATTTATTATTCTAGTCAAATACAACTAAACAGAAGTGTCTTATGGGTAAACATGCATAAAAACTGCTCAGAGAATAGAAAATATCTGAGGTAACATTTCTAAAACTGGACCTGGTCAATTATTACTTCAATGAAGTATAATCTTTTCTAATTTATGCTCGAAATAGCCAAACTTACCTTGATCAAAACCAGAATAATTTTAACCTTATAAAAAGTACTTTTAAGGTCATCTTTATGCATGGCGAAGAAAGTTTTATAAGATATATTGAGTTGTAGAAATTAAAACAAGTTGACCAGAAGTGAAGTTGTTTGCATTTTGTTGGGAAAATTGATGTGATGGAGATGGAGGGTTACTTGATGAAAAATACTATTTTATGTTATGGTTATGAACCCTCTACAGGAAATGCTACCCTTTTCTAAGCTAGGTCTAGAGTTATTTATTCTTACTTTGTAGAAAAAAAGAGTGCATGGAACAGGATAGAGATTCTGGAAACAAAGCCTCAATTTCTCAATCAACTCATCTGGGAGAGGAGAACCTATTCAGTAAATCGTTCTGGGAAAACCGACTGACCCCATGCAGAAGTTTGAAACAGGACCCCTACCTATCCCCATACACAAAAATTAACTCTAAATGGATCAAAGACCTAAACATAAAACTTCAAACTATAAGAATCTTAGAAAATGCAGGAGACACCCTATGGAAATTTGATCTGGCAACCAGTTCCTGATCAGTACCCTAAATGCCCATACCTTAAGAAATAAGATAGACAAGTGGGACCTCATTAAACTAACGAACTTCTGTCAAGCAAAAGAAACCATCAAGAGATCAGGGAGATAGCCCACAGAATGGGAAGAAATATTTGTCAACCGTATATCTGACAAAGGCCTAACATCTAGGATCTACAAGGAACTCAAACATGCTGAAAGGAGAAAAGCAAACAGCCCCATTAAAAAGTGGGCAAAAGACATGAATAGACATTTCTCAAAAGAAGATAAACAGGCAGCCAACAGACACATGAAAAAGTGCTCAGCCTCACTCATCATCAAAGAAATGCAAGTCAAAACCACATTGAAATACCACCTAACCCCAGTAAGAACGGCCATCATTGATAAAACAAACAACAGATGCTGACGAGGATGTGGAGAAAAAGGAACACTTTTACATTGCTCGTGGGAATGTAACCTCTTTGGAAGACAGTGTGGTGATTTCTGAAAGAACTAGAAATTGACATTCCATATGACCCAGCAATTCCCCTATTGGGAATATACCCGGAAAGACTCAAATCTTTCTACAAAAAAGATACCTGCACATGTATGTTTGTTACAGCTCTATTCATAGTAGCAAAAACATGGAACCAACCATGCTGCCCATCAAAACTGGATCGGATAAAAAAAAAATGTGACACATATACACGATGGAATATTGCACAGCCATAAAGAAGGACAAACATATGGACTTAGCAGCAACTTGGATCGACTTAGAGTCTATAATACTGAATGATCTATCACAGAAACAAACATGTACCATGTGTTCTCACTCATACGTGGACCTCGAACAATTATAATACTGTAAGAAAGGGATTGACGGTAGTGGGAAGCTGTCAGGGGGAGGTGGGATTGGCAGTTGAGGAAAACTGCTACGGGAGCGACGGGCACACCTCATCAACAAGGGCCCTTGCATCATCAACGTTTGTATACCTACCCCTGAATTGTACCCCACATCTTTCTAATAAAAAAAAAGAAACATATAACTTAGTGGGGTAGGAAAATATTAAATAAATATTAACTGTAAAAAAGAAAAAAAGAGTGCAGATCAGTCAAAATCATGATGCTAAATGTACGCTTTCCTGTTATGAGGCTAGCTTAAGAGCACGCGGTCCTTCTTTTCTCCTGTCTAAAACGGTGCAGGGTGACTTATGCAAAAGAAGTGGCTCACCATGAAAACTAATTGACCAACTGGCAAGCAGGATGGTGGAGTGGGCCCTAGTTTCCATTAGGCGATCAATCCTTTTTTTTTTGTACTCACAAAGCCCATGTCTCAGGCCCAAAGTTATTGGCAGGTTGCCCAGCTTTGGCCCACACAATAGAATGAGGATAGATTTTTAATACAAAAACAACAAGGTTCTAAAAATGCCCTAGTGCTATCCCACATTGGTGTCATTATGCCTCTGTTCTTCCACGGAAGCTAGGTACACAGACTACCTAGCTCCTGAAGCAACAGGGAAAGTGGCTCTGTAGGACCCAGGGCAGGGCACCGCTTTGGTGGAGTTGCCCTGATTAGGATTCCAGAGGTCTCCCCTGTGTGCAGCAGACAGCTCTGCAGCCTCTGCCTTCCATCTGACCAGGGGCGAGGCTGTTTACATTTAGTTGGGAAAATGAATGTTTGGTAAGAAGGAAGGTGCGATGGAGATGGAGGCTTGCAAGATGACAACTACCGTTTAATATTATGGCTGTGATCATGGGCATTTAGACAATAATTTTGATGTTCCTGATAGTAATTGCAACAGAAACAGGACTTTCAGGCTAGTGGAAATCTAAACATCCTCAAGACAAGTTATTTACCTCTCCCATGTGATAGCCGAAGAAAGAGCTGGCCTCATGCTTTATTTTCAGAAAGTCTGGTAAAATAAAAGGCATGTATGATTTATAATTTTAAGATTATATGAAAACCTCATTTGTATATTTTTATGTCAAAATATAGGTTCTGTTAATGTCTGAGGATTATTTCATTACATGATATACGATTTCATTCTGTAAAGTGTGCAACATTTTATATTATATATTCATAAATACATTCACATATGTACATTTTACACTCTCAGTGTGCTGAGCTTCATGTGGTATACACAGTGTATGTTGGGTATGGGAACATAGCCACAGCCCACTCTGCTATGATCTCCACCTTCATGGTATTTCAAAACTCGAGGCAAAGGCCAGTGATTACAAACGAAATGAGTTACAAAAGAAAAAGGTCATCCTGATGAAACTGGCAGTAATCCCAAATTCTGAGAAGCTAGCAGGTTTTATCAGTCAGGATAAAAAAGATTCAGGTTTTGCTGCAGTAACAAATAACTCCCACTTCTCAGCTGGCTGACATCACAGAAAGTTGTTGGTTATTGTTCAATTTCTCTATAGCATGACTCTAGATCTTCAGGAGGTTCTGTTCCTAATCACTTACGGGTTTAGGCCAGGCAGAAGGGAAAGAGTAATGCAAAATCCCAGAGCAGCAGCTGAATTTTTCAGCTTGGTGAAAATACATTGCTCTGCGTTCCCAACCCTCTGGCCAGAACCGGTTCAACCACAGAGGGCCCACAGCCCCACCCAGCCACAGAGGGTCAGCGGTTCACTCTTCAGTGCATAGGTGGCGACAAAAGCTAGACCTCAGGAGTTGCAGTGACAGCTGCCATAAAGACCTTGCTCTATGGATCCACAGTCAAATTTTTCCATGACTTAGGATGCCGTATTTTCCCACTTCATACATTATTCAACATCCCCTAAAAATGGGAAAAGTGTTCCCTGAGCCAAGATGGCACTTATTTTTTTCTTTGCCCCCTAAGCCATTTCAATTTAAGATGTATTTCTTTTTTTTTCCCCTTCAACATAGGCCCAGAGCTTGACCTTCAATAAATATTTACTGAATGAATGAATGTTTGGCACACGCATTGTACCTAATGACAAAATAACTTAGATCTGTGTGTTGCATAAAAATTCTTCAACACTTTTATAACAGTGTTTACCAAATAAGTTTGAAACAAGTTTCGGTATCTCCCTTTAGACATCTATATTGTACATAGCACATTATGAAATTTAATTAAACAATAGAGTTATGCTGTATAACTCTTATTGCCATATGGTAGTTTAAAAAAAATTTCAGGAGTCAAGTTTTTTTTAATCCCAGTTCTTTCATTAATTTTGGCAACATTTTTATATTTTATGGTCCTTAAATTTCTATAACTGCATAATGGTGACATTAATATATATCATATAGTATTACTTATTTAGTTAAATTATATAGTATATAATGTTCATATCCTAATACTTACTCAACAATAAATGAAAGTTATTTTTATTATTTAGTAATTGTTGCTTTTATAGTTTCATAAATCAGGGTGAATCATAAATTCTTCTTGCCAGGAAATAGATACAATTTTTATAAATCATTAGAAAGAAATTATTATCAATATGGAGTTCCATAAAATCCCTTTGATGTATTAAAAACTCATGTTATTAATTTTTCCCAATTTTATATTAATAAAAAGTCAAGCCTTAATTAGAAAAATAAATGTTGATAAACTTCACTAAGTACAATTTATAAATGTATACAGAGATTCTAAAATTAAGTGATAAAATTAAAAGCAATTATTGGCAACTCATACAGCAGTTTAAATCTTTTAGTATACTATGAACTCTTACAAAACAATTGTAAAAATCATTATAACTCAAAATTAAAAGACAGACAAATATTATAACAAAATATTTCACAGACAAATACGAATATTGACTGCAAGTGTAAAATACTCAGTCTTGTTCATAAAGAACTACACATTAAAACTACAGTGAAATATCACTGTTTCCCTACCCCATTGGTTTAAATCTTCACATAAATTTAATTCACCAAAATATTTGAAAATGCAACATCTGGTGCTACAAAAGTTTTGAAATAATTGACCAGATTTTATATGCCAGGATTAGAATACTTGATTGTGAAAGACTATATCTCATTTGTAACTGGATAACTGCAAATCTGAGAGGACTCGAACTTAATGTTCTTTATTCCAAAGAAGTCACCCAGAGGTCCAGCAGGGAAAGACATTGCTTGATTAGATCATACAGGAGGCAATGACGGCCAGTTGGTGAAGAAAGCATCTGCGCCTTGGGACAGCACAGTAAGCAATTTTATAATCAAGTGAACTAATTATTCAACTTGCTACACAGTGCTTACAGTTACAGTGAGTCAAAATGCCACTCTCATCGTTCTCAGCTCTGCTCCCTCACCTGTCTCCTGTGACTCATTACTGGGAATATGATCCTTCAGAGACAAGCTTTGACCAGAGGAGCCAGAAAGAAGCCAAGTATAGGGGAAGAGTCCATATCTGGATGATTTCCTCACACACTGGATAACTTAATGACTTTTAACTTGTAATATCCATGAAGAATTATTTGCTCAGAGGAAAATATTTTATAAAGGGAAATTTCACAAGCACATTTATACCTATGGTCTGATGTAAGTTTGGAGATTATGGACAGATGTTAAGATGTAATTTATTGCGAAGCTAGTTTTAAGAAGAGTAAATAATGTTCATATAATGTGACTATAGGTCTGTAAATTACATATTAGTGATGAATTGAAATTAATGAAAAAAGAAAAAAAATTGTGCTAGGGTAAAGAAATTAAAGAAGATTTTGTAAATATTCTTCTTTATTGTATTGTATTATATTTATTTATTTGAGTCAGGGTCCTACTCTGTTTCCCAGATTGGAGTGCTCACTCATGGCTTACCACAGCCTAAAACTCCTGGGCTCAAGCAATCCTCTCATCTCAGCCTCCTGAGTGCTGGGATTAAAGATGCAGATCACCAAACTAGCTAATTTTTTAATCTTCTTGTAGAGACACAGTCTCGCTATGTTGTCCAGACTGCTCTCCAAATCCTGGACCCAAGCAATCCTTCTGCCTCAGCCTCCCAAAGTGCTGGAATTACAGGTGTGAACTACTGGACCTGACATAATATCCTTAATAGTACATTTCTTCCCATAATAAATATGCAACTAAAATCTATAGTTTAGTGTCAGATGACAATTTCCTCTAATATGTAAAGCTTTGTGTTATCATTACTCATTTTAAAAAATCACACTTCAGAATAAGTGTTGCTGTGGACTTTTATAAGCATCAATTTTATAGAAAACCAATTAATAGTATTAAGTAATTATAGAACAAATACTTGAGGCATTTTATTCTTGTCTCCTATGAAAACTGCCCTCTAATTCAATATCATGATAATGCTTACACATTACCCAAGAAATGTTGGGTCTTCAAAGCTGCTTGGCTACCCTGGTAACAGCTAATTCCCCTCTTCTTGAAATGTTCATTCTATTCAATCTGTCCTTGCTTTCAGAGAGTCAGATGCATCACCATTCATGGAAGATGGTTAGGGCCTAAGGGTCAGTGTCCACCTGTCCAGTCCTGCCTTTATTACTTCTGATCATGCCCCTGCCTTAGTCCTAAAGTCCCGGCCATTTGTGAAATTTTTGTCTTTAGTAGCCACGAAATGGACAAGCTTTTTAATCTCATGACTCTTTTATCCAGAGGAGATCTGTCAACCACACGAGAGCTAGCTTTGTTGTTGTTTTGAAACCGCTCTTCAAGTCTTTGTCTTGGAAGGGAGAAATTTGTCTATGCCTCAATGGGCACAGCCCTGCACATTGCACACAGCTCTAGAACTAGTCCTTCGCCACCAAAAGTGCTTTAAGTGTGTTCACTGACCTCTACTGGCTCAGTCAGAATTCACTTTCCCCCAGAGCTGAATTCAGGTTAAGGCTGTCATGACACCATGACCTCCTCCTACCAAAAACTTATTTTTAAGCAATGGTAGTCTTTTAAAAACCTGTTTCCAACCCTTGACATTAGGTTTCAGGATGTGTGCAACTACTAATATCAGAAAACTCAATTAAAATTGATTTGAATAATGAGGGGGTTATTGTCTCATAGAACAAGAAGAATGAGATGAAACAGTTTTAGAGCTGGTAAACTTAGCAACCCCAAGCTGGAGGAAGAACAGTTGTGAATAAAGATTTTTAATAAAAGACTGAGAGCAATGAAAAGCCAAAGCATCTAAGTTAGGCAAAAAAACCAAAAAACAAAACTGAGACACACAGAGTGAACTGCCTGCAAGACTGCATCCTGGAAGAGGTGAGGGCCTGGCCAAACCATTTTTTTATGGCAGAGAAGAGGAAGGAGCAGTTGGATGCTACCCAGCTGAATCCCTTTATTAAGAAAGTTAACCCGGCCCATTTGCCCCCTGGAAGCCTAGATGGGTTCTCAAGAGCAGCGCTCTCCAACCTTTTGGCATCAGGGACCAGTTTCGTGGAAGACATTTCCATGGACTGGAGGATGGTGGAGTGGGGGAAGATTATCAGGCATTAGATTCTCATCAGGAGCATGCAATCCAGATCCCTCCCATGCAGTTCACAATAGGGTTCAGCTCCTATGAAAATCCAATGCCCCCGCTGATCTGACAGGACTCCACTCGCCTTCTGCCATCTGCCCTCCTCCTGCCATGAAGCAAGGTTGCCAACAGGCCATACACCAGGACCAGTATGTGGTCCAGGGATTGGAGACTCTTGTTCAAGGACTAGTCAGAGATGCTAGGAACATGGGCCATAGGGATATAGCTGAATTAATCCATAAGAAGCTAACAGGACCGGACCTTATGAGTTCAGCTAATGCTTGTGTTGAATCCCTTAGCTTGGCTGCCATGTCACCTATGGGTGACCAGTCTTGGTGGGGGATGGGCCAGGTGACACAGAGTATGGGAGAAAGTATGGGAAGATAGGCATTCTTAGCACCACCAGCACATGCCCACACTTACCCACTGGGAGGGTTTCTCGAGAAGAAGCCTTTTTGTACCTGTCAAAATCAAACATGCAAAATTTGCATGTCCTCATATTGATTCAATATTGCCACAGATTTTTTTTTTTTTTGAGTTGGAGTCTCACTCTGTCGCCCAGACTGGAGTGCAGTGGCCGCTCCCAGTCACGGCAGCCTCGACCTGCTGGGCTCGGGCGATCCTTCCACCTCAGCCTTCCAAGTAGCTAGAACTACAGGCGCACGCTATCAAGCCCGGCTAATTTTTTGATTTATTGTAGAGATGAGGTCTCTCCAAGGTGCCCAGGCGGGTCTCAAACCCACGGGCTCAGGCAGTTCACTCACCTTGGCCTCCCAAAGCGTGGGATTACAGGCTAAGCCACCGAGCCCGGCCGCCACAGATGTATTTGCTCTGGTAAATGAGACAGCATGTACAAAGATGTTAATTGAATTGCTATGTATAATGGTAAAATTGTGTAAACAATGTGAATGTCTCTCAGTAAAGGGCTGGTTTAATAAATGGTGCCACAGTCATTCTGTGAAATGCTATGTGTCCAATTAAAAAGATTGGATGGAGCTAAATGTTCTGAGATGGAATAACTCCAGAAGTTAAATATCAAGTGAATAAAGCAAAATGTATTACAATACTCATATCATAAGCTGAAATGGAGGGTATATTGATATATCTAATCAGAATACTCCTGGAAAGAACACAAGAGACAGGAAACAGTTATGCCCTTAAAACAGAGAATCTATGAGCTTTTCCGTAGTATGTGAATAAGTCAGTAAATCTCCTACACAGCTCACACGTGCACACACACGATACACATGCACAAATCTATTTCTAATTATCCATTTTTTTGTTTCATCATCCTTAGAGTTTAGGCTTTACTTTTCAGATTTTTCTTTTATTTTAGCATAAAGATTACAGCAGCTCCAAGCATCTTACTCATCCTCACCCATCAATATCTAAAGTGCTAGAAGGCTTCTAGGATGTACATGATTTTAAAATCCATACTATTGATATGAGTTTTTATGGTGAAAAGCAATGGTAAACTTTTGAAGAGATTACAGTAGGTGACATGTCTAATTCGGACTTTCCAAGATTTCTCTGTTATCAGTGTAGATAATAAATTGAAAAGATCATTATGGCCATTGAAGTTAACCAGGTGAGACCATATTGGTGTAAAAATTCAGTGTTATTGGTGGCAATGGACAACTGGTAGTGTCTGGCTGTATTTAGGATGTATAATCAACTGACTGGGGAAGTGATCAGACATGCGAGGGTCAGCATGGGGAGTAACAAGGATGGTTTCCTGCTTACCGTATAGGTTGGATGTGTTACCCGTCACTTATAGCAGGAATGAATATGGTAAAAAGCCATGATTGCAGTTTTAGACAACTGAGTATTTATTACTTGTAAAATACCATGCAGATGGCAGTCTGAAATGGAGATTAGTTTTTATTTTTTTTCACCATACTTGTAAACCAAAAAGAAAACTTTAAGCCTCTCAACTGACTGAATGGGCCCACTCTGGGCCAAGAGAAATCTGAAAAAAACTAAACTTCAGGCCATGATGGAAAAGGAGAATGGACATGCCTCATGTTACCCTCTCCCTGTAGAGTTTTAGGCACAACTGACCAGCATTGACACTAAAATAGAGATCACAAGAGAGAAGAAACAGACTTTGTGGCAATAAGATACCAAGTTCCAACCTGACTCTGGTATAACAGCACATGCCACAGAGCAGATCATAAAGGAAAGAAAAATATTTTACCTCAAAATATGTTTATTTGACATATTTTGAGGTGACCTTGAAAAACTGTTTCTTTGGGAAACTTGCATCTATAGGAAATATCTATAATACATTTATCATCTATTCTTTCTGAAGCTTACTGCTTAGATCCTTTATCCACATATCATGAACTTTGACTTCCACAAATCCCCTTATTTTAAAATCAAACGTTTCTTTTACTGACTTCAAATTCTTTGGAAAAAGCTGAGGTCTTTCTAGCAATTGCCAATCAAAAAAATATTTGAATCCATCTATGACATGAAAGCTTCTGCTTGGAAATATCTCACCTGTTCAGGCCGAAGCAATGTAAATTTCACATGTATTGATTTATGTTTTGCTTGTAACTTCTGTCTCCCTAAAAATGTATCAAGTCAAGCTGTAAATCAACCAGAATAATTCTCAGGACTGTGCCATGGGCCTAGGTCACTCTCATTTGGTTCAGAATAAATCTCTTTAAATATTTTATGGAGTTAGGTATTTTAATCAACATCCTCGTTGTTTGCAGATTGCATATATGCCAACTTATCTATTTGCTAAAATTTGCTTATAACTCCCAAATCAATACCTGTGGTGCTTTGGTGGTCATTCATGGACATGCACAGAATAGCAAAAAACTTGGGTCCCCAGCCACACTCTGTGTTATTGTTTCAGCTCCTATACTGTTGACACGTCCTTTTCACAGTCTATTTTGTGCCACATTTTTGTGTTTTGATGGTGACTTGCTATTTAAAATACCTTCCAAATGTAGTACTGTGATTTGCCTTGTGGAGAAAATACAAGTGTTAGAGAAACTCATGAGGGCATGAGTATCAGTGATGTTGGATGTGGGTTTCATATAGGTGAATCAACAATATATATTAAATACAATGTCTATAAGCAGATTCTCACATAAAACAAAGTTTTGCATTGATCAGTTGACAAAAGTGTTGTGATTAATGCTTCACTTAACCCTGTGTTTCCCCTGGGAGCTATGGTTCAGTGTTTGCAACTGCTTCATGCACTATAACTACTGCAAAAAAATGACAATATACTATATAGATGTTTATGTCAGAGAATCTGTGTGTACAAATAATTTTTCATTGGGAAAGAATATATGTTGAGCAGAAAAGTGAGGCCATGATTGATCCTAAAGTTAAGTCAAAAATTTAAAGATCTGGTAGAAAATGTACAGGCATGCCACCTGATATATATATTTGCAGAGATAGGGCACTTTCTCAATATATACCTTATTTCTTTGTGCATACAAATGTTCCTTGAATTACATTTTCATTAGTTAAATTTTAAGGAATGTTACAAAATTCATTGTTATCCAAGCTTTAGTGTCATTATAAAATATCTCAATACTTTCAGAAAGCTATATGGAAAAAAAATTCCCAAATTCAAAGGAAAAATGTCACTCTATTTTTGTCAATAATCCTACTAAAAAAATTTATCTCAAGATGTTTTTTCCAATAGATTACGAACAAAGAGACAAAATTACGATACCACAGACACATCTGCATAATCTTAGGGCATCTCTTTGATTAATGCTTATACATTCATTTTTTTTTTTTTTTTGAGTTGGAGTCTCACTCTGTTACCCAGACTGGAGTGCAGTGGCTACTCCTGGCCACCGCAGCCTCGACCTGCTGGGCTCCAGCAATCCTTCCGCCTCAGCCTTCCAAGTAGCTGGAACTACAGGAGTGCGCTACCACAACCGGCTAATTTTTGATTTTATTGTAGAGATGAAGTCTCGCCAAGTTGCCCAGGTGGGTCTCGAACCCGCGGGCTCAGACAATCCACTCACCTCAGCCTCCCAAAGTGCCGGGATTACAGGCTGAGCCACCGAGCCTGGCTTATACATTCATTTTAATAAATAAGTAGAACTATTATTTAAAAAAACACAATTTTCTTTGAAAAATAATAATTAAATATTGTATATATTTTAACAAATTTCATATTAATATAATTAATACATATTAAAACATGTTCATATTATTTCTTGGGAAACAATGTCATTACCATATATTATAAGTAAGGCTTTTTCATATATATTAAAGATGTGGGGTTCACATCAGGATTAGGTATACAAGTGGGTTCGTACAGGTAAAGTCTGGGCCTCCCTTTGGTCCCCACTTTGCCTGGTTTGAGATCAGGTACCCTTATTCATGTCCCTCCCCACCCAGCAGTATCCCTCTACTGCCAATCCCTTTCTTATAGTATTGCGGTAAATGTTCAATGTCCGCATATGAGTGAGAACATGTGATACTTTGTTCTTTGTTTCTGTGATAGATCACTGAGTATTATAGATGCTAAATCTATCCAAGTTTCTGTGAAGTCCATATGTTTGTACATCTGTATGGATGCGTAATATTCCATCATGTATATGCACCACATTTTTTTTTAAGTTAGATTCTCACTCCGTCGCCCAGGCAGTGCAGTGGCATGATCACACCCAGCTGGACTTTGGCGATCTCTCTGCCTCAGCCTTCCAAGTAGTTGGAACTACTGGTGTGTGCTACCAAGCCTGACTACTATTTTGATTTAGTGTAGAGATGAGGTCTTGTCAAGCTGCTCAGGCTGTTCTCAAACCTGTGGGCTCAGGCAATCTGCTCATCTCAGCCTCCCAAAGTGCTGGGATTACAGGTTTGAGTCACCATGCCCGGTCCACATTTTTTTAATGCAGTCCAGTTTCAATGGGCAGCATAGTTGGGTCATTGTTTTTGCTATTGTGAACAGTACTGCAATAAACATTCATGTACAGGTATCTTTTCTGTAGAATGATTCGAATTCCTTTGGGTATATTCTCAGTAGGATTGCTGGGTCATATAGAAGGTCAATTTCTAGTTATTTTAGAAATTGCGACATTGTTTTCCATAGAGGTTGGACTAGTTTGCATTCTCACCAGCAGTGTAGAAGTGTTCCCTTTTCTCCACATCCTCACCAGCATCTGTTGATTTTTGGTACTTTTTAACATATGGATTTGTTTTATTTTTGATGGTCCTGAACAATTCAAATTTTTTCATAAATTGAAAATATTATTTCATTATCCCCATGGAATATCTACAACTTGCACTATGTACATTTTCAAAAATAAATAATAGTAGAAAATAATAAAGATTTAAAAATCTTTTAAAGCCATTTGCTACCTAAGTATGTAATTTCATTCTATTTACCAATAAATAATTGGAATTTTTTTTTTTTGAGTTGGAATCTTACTCTGTTGCCCAGACTGGAGTGCACTGGCATGCTCAGGGCCACCGCAGCCTCAACCTGTTAGACTCAGAATGATTTTTCCACTCCAGCCTTCCAAGTAGCTGGAACTATAGGGGTGCGCTACCATGCCTGGCTAATGTTTTGATTTATTGTAGAGACAATGTCTTACCAAGTTTCCCAGGCTGATCTCGAACTCCTGGGCTCAGGCAATCCTCTCACTTTTGGCCTTCCAAAGTGCTGGGATTGCATGTTTGAGCCAACAGATTGGGAATGAATCAATCAAACAAGACTGGTCCTTCCCCATGGCAAGAACTGCTACAGAGTTTCTTGTGGTCTAGATGTTGTCAATTACCACCCTGTGGTTTGCTAAATGTTCATTTTTATCTGTAATGTCTCTTAACTGATAGCTGGCAGAACGTTCTACGTGTTCTTGTTCTTTTCATATGTACACCAATATCCAAAATACTTTTCACTAACCTAGTTGTCAAAAGAAATTTTTGTGCAACAAAATAAAATGGTCATTTTGTCTTCACCATCCTTGACTATTATAATTCTATCTTATACACCATTTCCTTTTTACATGTATACAACTGGCCCAGCACTTTCCGAATCACTGAAATAATTCTATTTGTGGTTCACATAGAATTTATGGGAGGAATGCCATAAATTACACTGAAATGACCTGGAGATTATTTAAGGCAAATGCACAACATAAGTGAAATGACTCGAGCTTAGAGACATGCATGTAACTACAGTTATTCAGTATTATTATTATTAATTTTTTAAAAGCAAGATTTATTGAGAGGATAGAAAATGTCCCACAGTGAGAGGGTACCTGAGGGGTTGTCTTTTTTTTTTTTTTTTTGATTTGGAGTCTTAACTCTTGTTACCCGGACTGGAGTGCAGTGGTATGCTCATGCCCACTGCAGCCTCTACCTGCTGGGCTCAGGTGATTCTTCAGCCTCAGTTTTCCAAGTAGCTGGAACTACAGACATACACCACCACACCCAGATAGTTTTTGTGATTTATTGTAGAGATGAGGTCTCACCAAGTTCCCTAGGCTGGTCTTGAACCCCCAGGCTCAGGCAATCCTTTTGCCTCGGCCTCCCAAAATACGGGGATTACAGGCTAAGCTGCCATGCCCGGCCCAATATTCTTAAAAGAGAGAAGACCTTAGTCTCCCCTGGTGGACTCAGTTACTGGGTCTTCATCCAAAAAAAAAAAAAAGGAAATTAGTATAACAAAATAATACTTGCATCTTCATGTTTATTGCAACACTGTACACAATAGCCAAGATGGGGGAATCAACCTAGGTGTTCAATAGATGTCTAGTTATTGCAAATTTGATATATATGCACTATAGAATACTATTCAGCAATACAAAGGAATGCAATCCTGTGTCAATGTGTATGAAACTGGAGGACATTATGTTAAGTTAAATAAGTCAGGAACAGAAAGCAAAGCACGCTTATTCCCACTTACTTGTGAAAGTAACGATCTTGTAGAAGCAAAAAAATACAACAGAAGATACTAGAGACTAGAAAGAGTAGAGGAAAGACAAGGATAGGGAGAGATTTGTTCAAAGATAAACATTGTAACTAAATAGGAAAAATAAGTCTTAGTGTTGTATACCACTATATGATAACTATCGTTAGCAATAATATAGTTTTAAATAGCCAGAAGGAAGACATTAAGTGTTCTCAGCACAAAGAAATAATAAATGTTGGAGATGATATGTCGGTTACCCTGATTTGATCACTATACATTACATGTATCCAAACATCACTAAGCATGTGCCCCATACATGTGCACGATTATTATATGTCAATTTAAAAATAAAATAAAATAAAAACTCCACAATGTAAAAAAAAAAAAAAAATCAGGCCCAAGAAACTCTTGCCTCAGAGGTCCATATAGGGACATAGTTCCTCCCCGAATGATGAGAGGCTTCAGTGAGATAAGAGGACAGGGAGGACTGAGACTTACGTGGTCTGCAAGTGGACCTCTAGGAAGTGGAAATAAGAGGACTCTGCACCACCTGTCTATTGCAGCAGACATGCAGCTGGTGGTCTTTCATCTCATTCTTCTCACCAATTTATAGCCCTGAAGAATTTTTTCAGTTGCCTCACTTTCCTGGGTCCATATTCATAGACTTTCACCACCATCTCTTCACTTCGGCTGCATTTGTACATATTCTTTCCTTTGGTTATTACCTGAGGGAAAAAAATAACATTAAGAATTATTTAGTATATGTAAAGTCCAGCAAAAACATATTTATAACAGGTACTATGGACCTTGAAGCTATGGTTAAACCTAAATACATTGCTTTTGCTACATATGCATTGATTCTTAAATATAATGTACATACATAAAGAACAACGACTCTGAAATGGTATTAAAACCCTCCAAGGAAACTGATTATGGTTATTATTTCCATTCATTAGGACATTATTACAAGTACTAACTATTGGTCATGGTAGATCACAATGACTTTTTTAGATAGATAGATAGACAGATAGATAGATGAGTAGACGGTAGATAAATCACTCAACCCCATTACAATTTATATTTTTCTGTTTCCTGAGACCACAGTTATAAAATAAAGCTCTATAGCTTCACAAAGGAAAGATGAACATACACATTTTACAATCTGTATGGTATTGAAGTTTTGAAATGTACTGCCAACAAGTTATACCAAAAATAATCCCTGAAATTGTTTTCTTTTTGAACTGTTTGCTTAAAGATTTACTTAAAATATCTTGTACACATATTATTTTTGGTTTGTATTTTATATTATTTTAATGATTTTTTCTATAAATTTTATGTCCTTTCATTGTAAGTATAATTATTTTTGATATATGATAGAGTCTAATATCTGGTAAGCTCTTTTTTCCTTCATTGCTATTCTTTTTATTTCGGAATCTATTAAACAGTCTTAATCATTTATTATCTTAATGAATTTTAGAATCATTTTGTCAGATTTCATAAAGTATCTCATTAGGCTTTTAATTGGAAATGTGTTAAATCTATAACTTAACGGGTAAGTTATCATGTCTTCTTGGATTCTTTTAAGTTGTAATTAGAGAATCATGGATTTTCCTGCTTGCTAGAAGCCATAACAAATTTTTCACTTAATGCGTTAGTCTTTTTTTAAGTTTTATTTAATTTTGTAAAAGATGATATTTATTTATTTATTTGTTTATTTATTTATTTTCTATTTGACATATAGGATAATTTATTTATTTTTATTTTTTTATCCTAAAGATGTGGAGTACAATTCAGGGTTAGGTATACAAATGGTCATTGTACAGGTAAAGTTTGCTCACTCACTTTGGTCCCCACTTCACCTGATTTGAGATCAGATACCTTTATTGATTAAGTGTGCCCTCCTCCAGTCCCTGGAGGGTTCCCACTATTTGTTAATCCCTTTCTTGTGGTATGGTAATTGTTCAAAGTCTGCTTATGAATGAGAACATGTAGTACTCATTTCTTTGTTTCTGTGATAGATCACTGAGTATTACAGACTCAATACTTTCAAGTTGCTGCGACGTTCATGATGTTGTCCTTCTTTATGGCTGCATAATATTCCATCATGTATATGTACGACATTTTTTATCCTGTCTACTTTCGATGGGCAGCATGGTTGGTTCCATATTCTTGCTATTGTGAATAGTACTGCAATAAATATGCATGGTATCTTTTTTAAGGAATGATTTGAGTTCCTCTGGTTATATTCCCAGCAGAGGGATTGCTGCATCATATGGGAGGTCAAATTTTAAATCTTTTAGGAATCACCACACTGGTTTCTGAACAGGCTATACTAGTTTACACTCTCACCAACAGTATAAGAGTGTTTCCTTTTTCTTGCATCCACTAGCATCTGTTGATTTTTGAGTTACTGATGATAGCCATCCTGACTGGAGTTAGATGGTATCTTAGTGTAGTTTTGATTTGTATTTCTTTGTAGATGATTAATGAGGCTGAGCATTTTTTCAAGTATCTGTTGGCTGCTCATATGTCTTCTTTTTTAGAAGTGACTATTTATATATTTTGCCCTCTTTTTAATAGGGCTGTTTTTTTTTTTTTTTTCTTTTAAGCATGTTTAAGTTTCTTGTAGACCTTGGAGGTCAGGCCTTTCTCAGATATACAGTTGGTAAATATTTTTTTCCCAGTCTGTGACTGTCTCCCTGCTCTCTTGATGGTTTCTTTGGGTTTGAAGAAGTTTTTCAATTTAGTGAGGGCCCACTTGTTTATTTTATCTCTCATGGCATAGGCATTTGTGGTTTTGATCAGAAATTGGCTGCCATAAGTGTGTCTCATGAATTTTCTTAGGTTCTTATAGTTTGAATTTTTACATTTAGGTCTTTGATCCATTTAGAGTTGATTTTTTGTATATGGCGATAGGTAGGGGTCTTGTTTTAATTTTCTATATGTGGCCAGCCAGTTTTCTCATCACCATTTACTGAAGAAGTTCTTCTCTCCCCAGTGGTTGTTAGTGGTGGCTTTGTTAAAGATGAGTTGGTAGAGAAATTTAGGTTTTGTCTCTAGAACCTCTATCCTGTTCCATTGGTCTATATGCCTGTCCTTGTACCAATACCAGACTTTTAATTATTGCAGCCTTATAATAAAGTTTAAAGTCTGGAAGTATGATACGTCCTGCTTTGTTTCTTTTGCTTAGGACTGTTTTGGCTATTAATGGTCCTTTATGATTCCATACATATTTCTGTATTGCTGTTTCCAGGTCTGAGAAGAAATGATACTGGCCATGTAATGGGTATTGCTTTAAATCTATCGATTGAATTGGGTAGGACGGGCATCTTAACAATATTGATTCCTCCATTTCATGACCATGGAATATTTTTTCCTTTGTGTCATCTTTGATTTATTTGAGCAATGTTTTTGTAGTTTTCATTGTAAAGGTCTTTCACTTCTCTAGTTAGGAAGATGCCAAGGTACTACTTTTTATTTGTGGTTTTTGTGAATGGTATTATGCTTTTTATTTGTTTCTCTGCCTGTTTGCTGTTGGTGTATAAGAATGTGACTGTCTTTTGCACGCTGATTTTGTTCCCTGAGACTTTGCTAAATAAGTACAAGAAGGTTTTTGACAAATTCTCTTGGATTTTCAAGGTTTTGAATCATATTGTCAGTAAAGGAGGATAGCTTGACTTCCTCTTTTCCTGTTTGGATACCCCTGATTTCATTTTCTTGTCTGATTGCTCTAACTAAGTCTTCCAATACTATGTTGAATAAGAGATGTAAAAGTGGACAGCCTTGTCTTTTTCTAGTTTTCAGAGAAAATGCTTCCGATTTTTGTCCATTTAACAAAATGTTGGCTGTGGGTTTATAATAGATGGCTCCTGCTATTTTGAGGTATGTTCCTTCTATGCCTACATATTCAAGGGTTTTTATCAAGAAGTGATGCTGGATTTTATCAAAAGCTTTTTCTGTATCTAATATGATTCCTATTTTTACATCTGCTGATGTATTTAGTTACATTTATGGTCTTGCAGATGTTTTGCTAGCCCTACATCCCAAGGTTGAAGCATACTTGATCATGGTGAATGATTTTTGAGATGTGTTTTTGCATTGGATTTGCTAGAATCTTGTTGAGAACTTTTTGCATCTATGTTAATCAGGGATATGGGACTGTAGCTCTCTTTGTTCTTTTATCTTTACCTGATTTGTGTATCAGTGTGATGTTAACTTCATAAAATGATCTGGGGAATGTTCTATCTTTCTCGATTGCTTGGAATATTTTCAGTAGGATTAGTATCAGTTCCTCATTGTATATGTTGTAGCACTCCACTGGAATGCTATCTGGTCCAGGACATTTTTGTTGTTATTGTTTTTGATTTTTTGTGGGTTATTTTCTTATGATGGTGTCAATATCCTGGGTTGTTATTGATCTATTTAATGTCTCAATATCTTCTTGTTTCATCCTTGGAAGGTTGTATGATGTCAGAAAATCCTCCATTTCATTTAGGTTTTCAAGTTTGTTTCTATACAGGTGTGTATAGTAATCTCTGATAATTTTTTGTATTTTCAGGGTCTGTGGTGATTTGATTTTTTGCATTTCTTAATGTGTTTATTTGGGATTTTTCTATCTTTTTATTGGTCAATTTGGTTTGGGGTCTGTCAGTCTTGCTTATCCTTTCAAAGAACCAGCTTTTAGTTTTGTTGATTTTTTTCTATGACATTTTTGTCTTCTATGTCCTGTATTTGTGCTTTTAGTTTGGTGATCTGGATTTTTCTGTTGAAGTTATGGTTTTGATAGGCTAGTCTTCCCAGCTCCCTTAAGTGATTGGTAGGCTGTTACCTTGTGATCTTTCCATTTTCATGATATGCGTTCATAAAGAAATGAATTCCCCACTCAGTACTATTTTCATGGTATCCCAGAGGTTTTGGTAAGATGCGTCTTAATTTTTATTTGCTTCCAGAAATCTTTTAATTTCTGCTTTAATTTCTGTGTTGACCCATGAGTTGTTCAGCATCATGCTGTTTAATGTCCATGTGTTTGTGAGTTTTGGCGCAGTTTTGTTGGTGATAATATTTATTTTTCTTCCACTGTGGTCTGATAAGGTTCATGATAGTATTTTGATCTTATGAAACTTGTTTACGCTTGATTTATGTCTGAGGATGTGGTTGATCTTGGAGTATGTTCCATGTGTTGATGAGTAGAATATATATTCCGTGGTTGTTGGGTGGAGTATTCTGTAGATATCTATTAAATCAGTTTGGTCAAGTATCAAGTAATAGTTCTGGATCTCCTTGTTGATTTTTTGCCTTGGTGATCTTTCTAGGGTTGTTAGTGGGGTATTTAAAACCCCAGCTATGAGAGTGTCTGAGTCAATATCTTTTTTTAGTTTAATTAGTAGTTGCTTTATAAATACTGGTGCTCCTGTGTTGGGTGCATATATGTTTAGGATGGATATTTCTTGTTGATAGATTGAACCTTTTATCATTATGTAGTGACCTTTTGTATCTTTTAAAATTTTTGATAACTTAAAGGCTATTTTGTCTGATATTAAGATCGCAACTCCTGCTTCTTTTGTGTTCTGTTTACTTGAAAAATTGTTTCTCATCATCTTACTTTGAGTCTGTGAGTATCCATTGTGGTGAGATGAGTTTCCTGGAGAAAGTATATTGTTGCATCATTTTTAAAATCTGGCTTGCCATTCTGTGTTTTTTCAGTGGTACATTTAGTTCATCCACATTCAGACTAATTTTTGAGATGTGAGAGTTTATCCCTGTCATGAGATTCTTATAGGGGTTGCTATTGTTTGTTTTTTTGTTGATTTTCTTTTGATTTTTGGGTTCATATATATGTGTGTTTTCAATCTTTTCTCTGTATTCTTGAGAAAAGTGTGGTCATTTTTTTTTCTTTCCTCTGTTTTTAATACTTGCCTAAGTGTTTCTTGTAGAGCTGGTTTTGAGGCAGTGTAAACTCTTAGAGATTGAATGTCTGGGAAAGATTTGTATTCTTCATGGCTGGTAAAGCTTAACTTAGCTGGGTAGGGAGTTGTTGAAATTGTTTATCTTTGAAAATTTTCAAGATCGGACTCCAGACTCTTCCAGCCTGTAGTGTTTCCATAGATAAGTCTGCTGCTGTTCTACTTGGTCTTCCCCGGTAGGTAGTCTGACCTTTTTCTTTTGCTAGCTTTCAGATATTTTTCTTTTATATTACTTTGTGTAAGTGGATTACTATGTGTCTAGGAGTTGGTCCTCTCATTTGATGTATTGCAGGAGTTCTCTGAATCACTTTTGTTCAAATGACCACCTCTCTGATGAGATGAGGAAAGTTTTCTTGGATAATTTAATGGAATGTTTGTTCCTGGGTTGTTTCTGTTTGTTTATCTGCCTCAGGAATGCCAATTAATCTTAGACTTGGCCACTTGATATAATCACACATCTCTTAGAGGCTTTGATCCATCTTTTAAAGCTTCTTTTCTATGTGTTTAACAGTTTGGATTAGTTCCATATTTTGGTCCTCAAACTCTGAGATTCTTTCTTCTGGTTGGTTACTTCTACTTTCTATATTTGTCAGTTTGTTATTTATCTCACTTACTGTATTGTTTATTGCTGTCATCTCAGTTATAAACTCCTCCATTCTTTCCTCTTGTCTCGCTTCATTTCTATTCATTCTCTCTATAAATATCTTGATCTCTGGGTTTGTGATTTGGGACCAGTCACTCTGGGGGGGTCTTCATTGTTTGAGTTCCAAGTTCTGTATTCTCAGGTGCTGTCTTCCCAGCAGTCTTCTGTATGGGACCTTCGTTCTTTTTTTGATTCTTCTTCATTTGTGATGGGTTTCCTCCTCCTTTCAGTTCCCTTCTTTAATTATGTTTCTCAGTGTTGGGGGGATAGCTTTCATTTCTGTATTCTCAATCCCCTACTCTTCCTTATGTAGATCCTCTGGATTTGTTCTATTTTGAAGCCAGACTGGGGTTGGGGGCTTGTGCTTTTTGAGATGTGACTAAGGTGTGATAAGGGGAGCTATAGTTCAGAAGCTATCTTCAGTTCACAGTATCCATTGACAGGTGTGTGGGACCCTGGAACTCACTTCTCACCACCTTACAATCTGTCTGTCCACTGGGTGCATATGTATGCCCTGTGAGCAATAAGAGGCAATTAAAGGGGAAGCACAGAAAAAAGGAAGAAGGGGGAGCTATTCTCCTTCCTTCAGGTAGATGAAGAAAGATGAAGACAGAGGAGATGGAGAAGTAAAACAAGCCCACTAACTAACAAATAAACAAAGAAACAAACAAAAAAGCAAGAAAAAGCAAAGACATATAAACAAATATGCAAACAAAAAACAACCTGATGATAGACTCACCCTCAAAAATATTCATGTGAAAAAAGAAAAAATAAAAAACGCCAAAAATACACACAAAAACAAAAACAAAAAACCAAACAGACAAACCCCCAAACAAAACAAAACAAAAAAAAGAGCTTCCTCTGTGGCCATTTTTGGAACTTCAGTCTTCTTTTCCAAGCACAACCCTGCTGCTTCTAGCCCTGCTGCTAGGGAGTGGGCTCTGTCTTCAGTCCCTCCCCTCCACTCTCAGTGCAAGCCAATTGGGTAGCTCTTAGCACTACAGACTGCTGTGGGAGGAGGGTGAATCAGTTCCCAACTCAACCAACTCTTCTGCTGCTGCCTCTGCCGCCAAGTCCCCCACTCAGATTTGATGTGTCTGTGCCTGGTCCAGCCTGGGAGTGGGGCATCAGTCTCTCCTGTCCACTCCTGAAGTTTTCTCTCTGGATCAGTGTTGGTTGAACTCAGATCAGTGTGGAGATCCCCTCTGGGTCCAGGGTTGGAGGATGAACAGAGCCAGAGAGGGCCAGTGCAGTCTCTGTCCAGTCCTGGACAGATAAAATGGCTGCAGTCAGTGTCTCCTTGCTGGCAGTGGGGCTCAGAACCAGATTTCCTCACTGTGCCCTCTTCACAATTCCCTCTGCCAGTGTCCGGCCCACTGCCGTGGGTAGTGGCATGGGCCAGGTGCTGAGAGCAGCTGACCTCCTGCTGCCCATGAAAGACCCAAGAATGACTGATGATTCTGAATGCTGGGAGCTCCAATCTCAGGGCAGTGGTGGGCCACAGCTGTCTCCAGAGGGAACCCCAGGTTGCTAAATTCCTCGTCTCCCTTCAGATGGACTTTCTTTCATCCAAGGGCACTCACCCACTCTCACAGACTGTCGTCTTGGGCACTCACCCTTGCAGAGACTTTCACACTCCCACCGGTTCCATCGCCATCTTGCCTCCACCCCCTCATTTATAATGTATACCTAGTAATTATGCATATGTATGGAGGTACAGTGTTATGTTTTGATGCACATTGTGCAATTTTCAAACCAGGGCATTTATTCTGTATATTACCTCAAACACATAATCATTTCTTTGTGGTGAGAACATCCAAAGATAATGCCTGTATTTTCCAGTAAGGCGCATACGCAGGTCATACTATACAGCAACGTGTTATGTTCTTGTTCTTGTTGTTTTATTTTCAATAACATGTTTTTCAGATGCAAAATACAGTAGGAGTCTAGAGAAGGAACAGCTTACAGAGGAAGGGGCATAGAAAGTAGATCTTATACTTAAACAACAATAAAATAATGACTTGCTTCACAGAAGCTTGTAATACTTGGGGTTTTAATATTAAGAGCAAGCATGAGAAGTTTGAAAATCTCAGCATAGTTAAATTTAAAACTTTGGATTCACTGCAAGTTAGAATCTGTAATAAATTGTTAAATTCTGTGTCTATCTTCACACAATTCTGTGGAAAGTATTGACCCACGTATACCTGGAACAGTCTCAGGATACTGTCACACAGTGTCCCATGCTCAAATGAAACTGGCTTTTGTCTTCTCACTTTGCTTCTGGCCCTGGTGTGTGAAGTCCTCCAGCTGTCAGGCATCTTCCTTTTCCTCTCTGTAACTTGTCCACCCATAGGTCACAAGAATGTCTCTTAGGAGGCTCATTTTGTTCAGCCTCCCACATTCCCCCACAATCATCTTGCTCAGTGGCTGCTGGATACCTTGGCATGCTATTATCACATCCCTGATGAATGATCTATTGAAAATTAAGTGCTTTCTATTAATTTTTTATATTTTTCTGATAAATAGTGTCCTTTCAATGGCATGTTTACCAGGAGTTAGAATCATGGCTGTAGGTATCTGCTGTGATGATATGAGAGGCTTTCCTTTTTCTGCGTTCAAGATTTTTTCCTTTTAATTTAGAATTTTGAAATAGCTTACCTATTAACATAAAACTACACCTTCATAATTCTTCAATAACTACTGAAATCCTAAAATACATTTGTAGATTGAAACTTTTTCATACCTTACCATATAAATAGCACTTCTTATAATTAATCTTCCATTTGTTTCATATTTTAGCTTCTCTAGGAATATTTTTATGTTCCTTGTATCTATTGTTTCTTTGTGGTTATTATTTATTGTTGTCATGTTCATGATTTCTAGACTACTTGAGAATACATATATTCAGAGATCTATTTCTTACTTTTCTTTGTAAAACCCACTATTTCCATTTTTCAAATCTATTTCTTATTTTCTAATTTTAAAAAATATGTCATTCTTTTGCTTTGAAGTACCAA
This sequence comes from Carlito syrichta, assembly GCF_000164805.1. Taxonomy (NCBI): domain Eukaryota; kingdom Metazoa; phylum Chordata; class Mammalia; order Primates; family Tarsiidae; genus Carlito; species Carlito syrichta. The sequence goes on along the minus strand of NW_007258209.1, from coordinate 251,815 downwards.
ACTTTTTATTTTTTTCTTTCTACTTAAGGAAAAAAATTCAATTATTTGACTTAGTCTCAAAATTATTTAAGTTTTAGTCTTTAGACTAAATAAATAGGGATGCTATCACTAATGTCTTATTATAGAGTTCATTGTTACATTCTTGCTTTCCTGCTTCACAAATGTTCACTTATATGAACATGTTGACTGGCAACAGTGGTAAAAAATTTTCTTATTATTAAATATTAAATGACAATTTATTAATTAGCAATCACTTATCAATGCTATTTTATTTTGTTATAATTAAATGTCATTTAACATAAATGCAAATTTTACTATATATAATTGATTAATAATTGTTAGTGGTTAATTATTGTTAAAATAATTGTTAATTGTATTGAGCCTTTTAGCATGCATTTTTAGTGATACAATATTTTAAAATTTTATTTTGGTTTGGGAAATGTTCAATTTTTAAAAATATTCCCTTTTCAGTAGCAAAGAATCACATATATTTTATTTCTAAGACTTGCCAAGTATTTAGTAATTATAACTATTTAAGAATGTTAAAATTCTGTATGTTTTACTTTTTTTCTGCTAAGTGTACGTCATTCAGATAGTGATGAATTGTTACATACAAAATTTTACATCTTTACTTATTTACATGTATTTTTAAGACTTTATATTTTCTCTATTTCATTACTGTATTTTTGGGCATTATATGTTAGGTATGATAGAGAGCAGTGAGCCACAAAGTAGATGATCTAACTTACCTTCCTCCGATATACTGAGTTCTATAAAATAACCCCAAAAAGCAGCTTTACTTCTCACAATTAATATGGAAAAGTATTTCTGGACTGATGATATAGTTGTACAAATAACTGTGAAACACATTTTGACAGAGATTAAACTTTCGGCTCTCTGAAACACATGAGCCCTAAGATCCATACTGGGGCCTCCCACTACCATACTGCTGTGGAGTAAACAACCACTAATTTGTAAGCCTAGCAAACTTTGCCCACCCATCTATTCTTTCGGTTGCATCACTCTTTTCCAAACACCCACTGAAGAAAATGTGCCCTTGATCATTCCATTCACGACAGTTTCTATCTTCTTTTCGACTTTGCTCAATAGATTCCTGAAATTGTTCCTCCCATGTTTCAACAGCTCCCATAAGCTCAATCAGAACTCCTGCTTTCAGCTGAGAAAATCAGAGCTTTCCTCTAGGATTGTGGGATATGAGGTCAGGGATCATGAGTCTCTTTATTACAATTCATCAGATAAACTATTTATTACTTAAGAAGCACATAGAAAATATATATGTAGCCATCTTTCCAGTTCATGGAGGATGTCCATTTTAGAGAATACAGATACTGCCATGAGAATCAGGATGACATGATCAGGGCAAGACAGTCCAGGAGTCCCCCTAATGCTTGTCTCTACTCATTACTGTACCTCTACGGTAGCCCTGCTCTTCTGAAGTTACACGAGACTTCATATATACTCACTCATTTTGCCTTGGCTAGTTCAAGTGGCACTTTATTTATTTGCAACCAAAACAGATTTTTGACTATAACCCAAGTACCATTTTCTCATAGTATTCTTTCTTTGGTGGATCATTCCACAGCAAAGGAGTAACCTTTACAAACTGACCCATGAACATCAACCCTAACTTCTCTTCCTTGAAGTTGGGCTAGACTTGGCCACTCCCTTCAAAATAATACTCTATGAAAAGGAAAGCTAGCACCTTTACAGTGGAAAATTCTTCTGGGTATGGGACACATGTCTTTAATCCCAGCACTTTGAAAGGCCAAGACAGGAGGACCCCTGAAGCCTAGGAGTTCAACGCCAGACTCGTCGCTACAAAAAAATTGAAAAAAGTAGCCGGACATGATGGTGTGCGCCTGTAGCCCAGGTACTAGGGAGACTGAGGTGTGAGTATTGCTTGAGCCTAGGAGTTTGAGCTTGTGGTGAGCTGTGATTATGCCACTGCATAATGAATGAGACTCCAGCTCCAAAAAAAAAAAAAAAAAAAGGAAAAGTATGCTAAGCACTACTGCTACCAAGTGAGGAAGGTTAATACCACCTATGATGTCATGTGACTATCATGCAACCCTTGATATGATGCACTGAAAAGGATACTCTACCTCCTTTTTCAGAAGGATATTCTACCTTTTTATTATTTTTCAAAAACTGCAGATACAAGTCTATTCATAAGAAAAACAACAGACAAACTCAGGTTGGGAAAAATTTCACAGGATATGTGGCAAGTATTTCTCAATATTAAGATAATGAAAAATAAGGAAAACCTGTGAACTTATAGATATGAAGAGACTAACCCCAGCTAAACGTACTGTGGTACTCTGGATTGGATCTTGATACAGAAGAAGAATATGATTGGAAAGCTAGTGAAATCCAAATAATGTCTAGCATTTAATTAATAGTAATGCACCGATATTAATTTCTTGGTCTTGACAGACATGCAATAATGTCAGAAATTATAAGAGAATGGAGAAGACTGGGTGAAGGATATACAGAAACTGTACTATATTTGCAACACTTTTCATAAAAAAGACTTAAGAATATGAGAAAAAATAATGAAAAGAGTTAATGGTAATAAATTTGAGTTATCCATCCTGATGAGCTTTGCTTTAATGATGTGATTTGTTTAGCAAAAGCATGTTATAAAATATTGTAATAATTTAGATTTTTTTTCCAGACACAAACTATAGCAGATTACCAAAGACCTGTAGAAATAACATGATTTTATTTTAACCCCAGATTTATTCATCACAAGAATGGACCCTTTAGCAGGGGTCTCCCACCCCAGTGCCACAGACAAGTACCGATCCATGGCCCATTAGAAACTCGGCCGCACAGCAGGAGATGAGTGGCCAGGGAGCAACTGAAGCTTCGTCTGTGTTTACAGTCTCTCCCCATGGCTGGCATGATGCCTTTGCTCCACTTTCTGTCAGATTAGCAGCAGCATTAGATTGTCTTAGGAGCACGGACCCTATTGTGAATGGTGCATGCGAGGGGTCTAGGTTGTGTGCTCCTTATGAGAATCTAATGCCTGATGGTCTGAAGTGAATCTGAGTTGATGATGCTAGCTAGCCCTAAGGAGAGACTGCAAATATAGATTAACATGAGCAGTGAGGTTTGCTTGCACAGAGACCCTAGTAAATCACTTGCTTACAGACTCATAACTAAACCCTCTCATCGAATGGCAAGTGATCAGATGTACTTGGGTTGTACAGTTGTGTCTGGTATTAAGTCAGAATCTGACACTTATTTTATTCATTCATGGCCTGCCCATTATTTTATTTATCACTTCTGTATACACCTCTTTTTTTTTAAATGGTGAATTGTATAATCATTGCATTTTATACAATAAAATGCACAATGAATGTTATGAGCTTGAATCATTCTGGAACCATCCCCCTCACCTCCCGCCCCCATCTGTGAAAAATTGTCTTCCACGAAACTGGTCCCTGATGCCAAAAAAGGTTGGGGACCATCTCCTTAAGGCATTGCGGGTGGTAGGGAAGTACACAGAGCTGTTCCCTGTTCAGGCAGAGAAAGGGACGGACTGTAAAATAGATGTCAACTACTGCATGGTCTCGATTGCATAATCGGGGGTGTTTTCATTCTCTTTTAAACTAGATATTGGTATCCTTTTTGTTATTTTACTGTTTGTCTCTAATCTGTTCTAACAGTCCACATTGTTATTCTTACACTCAAAGGACTGGGTTATTAGAGGTAAATAATTTTAGTCCAAAATATAACTTCAACCTTCATCAAAATCAGCAAAACTTGCTTTGTATAAAGACACATTAACACATTTATAGTTTTCCTTCTATTAATAAAAAATAGGAATCTGAAATTCTATCATTTTTAATACAAGCACAAAAAGCAAATTCCAATGCCACCCGTAAATCAATGCAGGAAATTCCTTTTTGTGGTAGCGGTTTGGATTGGGCTGACCTCTCCCAACTTGTGCCCTCATACCTGGTGGCAAACATTTGTCAGGAGACTCACTGATGTCAGTGGTCCAGACTGCAAGTAGAGGACTAGGGCTCTTTCTGTGTGAAGTTAATGAGTTATTTTGGAGAGAAGACTCACAGAAATAGCCCCAGCAGAGTTGTGTTCTGACAACCCAGTCTTATCACTAATGATTTAGCATCATTCATGCTCTTTCAATCTGACTGACTTTTTGACAAAATAATTGCTTTTTAATGAACTTGTGACATTCAAACGTATGTAAACAAACAGTGGAAAAGAGCAGTACTGAAATTAAAATAGATTAAAATGATAGCAATGGATATCTTGAAGGAAGAAGGTGGTTGAATAGAAATTGCAAATATCTTTTGTTGTGGTATATTTGGACAAAACTTCTTGAAATTCCATGTATCTTTTCTTCTCCCAGACCATATCAAATGTAATTCCTAAATGGAAAAAAAAAAAAGATTCGTTGACTTTCATATTTTAATTTCTTGCCACAGTCCTTCCTAATATTTATGACATCAATACCTACAAACTTTTATCAGGGTCTGTCATTAGGCCAGCCACTTGATGCACTCCTTGTACAGGGTTCCAACCACACAGTACAGTAAAAGTGGAAGCCTGAGGTAAGGTTTAGACTTGTCTTAGCTCATGTAGGTCCCAGAATGAAGTTCATCTTGAGTAGGATTTTTGACTGTAGGATGTTTGCTTTTATACTGTTTGGTTTTGTGTTAATTAGTATCTTAAGAGACACAGGAGTGGCGAGGGTAGGGAATGTGAACTCTTTCAGGAGCCTGATGCTAAGGTTAGCCTTATAAAGAGAGTCTTAGAACAGTTGAACAATCTGTTGATCTAAAAACTCTGGGAGGCCCAGAGATATATTATTTCTGTATTGATATAAGTAAGCAAACACATTATTCTCATTTCTCTAATGAAACTTATATGGCTTCAGCTCAATGAGACTCTCAAGAGACACAGTGTCCTGTTTACCTGCTAGGGGTGTGTGCTGTGTGTGTGGTGTGTGTGTGTGTGTGTGTGTGTGTGTGTGTGTGTGTGTGTGTGTGCAACTTGTCTCTTTGGGGAACTGATAAATATACACTTGTTGCAAGTTTTGAGTTGACACATCAGTCACTACGTAGGGGTGGTTAGGCACTAACCTTATGTGTCTGAAAGGCAAAAAATACCAAAGAGAGTACAAGGAGAGATCAATTTGAGAAGTCAGTTTAATGGCTCATATCATATACCCTGTACATTCTAAGAAATAACCGGGTAGAAGCTAAAAGTCTCAGTAGTTCCACAGTTTGAAAGTAACATAGTTTATGGAACTTAGGAAGCTATTGTTAAAGTAAGACTTTTTGCACACCCCTCCTGATATGACTTGGGAAGACGCGGGTTCTACTTGGAATAAATACTATTGTTATCATTCCCATTTAATACATGAAGAAACTGAGCAAGAGTCTGTGGTTAACTTCTTCGTGACTATTGTCTAACAGGAAGTGGGAGAATCCTAACGGCACCCACTTGTCAATCTGGCCCTAAGATCCGTGTTTAAACGGTTGTTGTTCTCTCTTTGATTACATGCAGCTGTTGTCTGTCCTTTAGGACAGGTGTTAGCAAATCTTTTCGGTTGCATTGTTTCCATCTCTTCAATGCTCACTTGTGGACTCCACAGAGCATTTACTGATGTCAGCTATACAGAGTTTGCATAAAGTTCTAATGAACTAAAACTATCTAAAAAGTAAGATAAATCTGGATAGTGGTTGAACTGTTCAAAAACTAGAATCATTTGTTAATCTTTTCCACAAAAATTATTCCAGATTGATATAATTTCCTGGACAATTCTATAAAATAATCAAGATACAAATAATTTAAAATTTTCCAAATTAATTCAGATGGAAGAAAAGGGGGTAACATTTCTCACTCATTTTGTGAGGCTGGCATAATTTTGATATTATAACTCATAAAGGCATAAGAAAGAAAATAACAATCTGATCACTCTATTGAACATGGAGAAGAAAATAAGGTATTATCAAACTCAATTTCATAATGTATTAAAAAAAGAGAAATCATCAAAACCCAATTTAATTTATCCCAGAATTGCAAGGTTGGCTTAATATCTGAAACCCAATTGACATGATTGACCTCATTAGAAGGTAGGATGATATGAATAAAGGCAGATGAAACAGTTAAGTGCGACATCTCTTAATGATAAAATCTCAGGTAACAAGAAAGACATCTTTTAAAATTTGATAAAGAGCATCTCTCTCCACAAATAATATAGCAAAATGATGATTAAGGTTAAAAGTGAAGAACATTATTTTGTATTAAAAGGAGTTTATTTAGCTGTCATGTATACAGGGTAAAATAAATATGTTAGTTTTGTTGTGTATCTCTCTCTCTCTCTCTCTCTCTCTCTCTCTCTAATCTATCTTTTGTCTAACTGCCTCCACCCAATCAAGGTATAAAATATATATATTTTAAAATTTTCATCAGAAGGAAGGGTCAACTTTTACTCTCTTTTGCCAAAAATGAGAGTTTTTGTAATGCCTCTTGAGAAACAAAGTTTATTAGCTTTTTTTTTTTTTAAGTGAGAAAGTCGGATTTATTGAGAGGACATAGAAGCTCCCACAGTGGGAGGGGACCGAAAGGGATTGCCCTATGTTAGTTTTAATATAGTCAAGTTTATCAATTTTCTTCCTTTATGTTTTTTAATGGCCAGGTAAATTTTATGTCTACTTTATGTTTATTATGTCTTATAGTTTATAGGTTTTCTGTCTTGTTTAATAAACATGTTTCTACCTCTAGGTCATGAGTATATTATCCTCTATAGTCTCCTAAAATAATTGTACTTTTATCTTCCACCTTTAGGTCTATGATCCATCACTAATTACTTTTTAGTGTATAATATAAAATAGGATTTTCCTAATAGCAAAAACAATGGTAATACATCCATTACTGGCAAAATTTGTGAATCAATTTTCTATTTGTACCATGAAATACTGTACAATAGTGCAAATGGATGAACTATCTCTGCAAGCATCAATTGATAGATATCATCAATATGTAAATAAAGTACTGAGCAGAAGAAACTAGTGACAGAAGAACACAGTTTATAGTTTCCCTTATATAAAGTTTTGGAGCAGACAGGGCTGCTGGGAAAGGGCAAGAAGCAGCAACAGCAGGGGTAATAGTCGCAGGAGATGCGGGCCCCCGGCTGCAGCTCAGACATGGGGGCTATGTGTTCCTGTTAATAACAATGCTATATATTTATGAGCCACTTATTGTAATAAACAATGTTTTTTCTAACAAAAACACATGGAAGGAAAAGTCTAGCGATCAAAGAGGACAAAGCAATACAAACATATTCAAAATTGATGTGAAAATAGAATTAAACTTGGAGATTTGTTTTTGTCTGTTTTCTGCTATCACCAACTGAAAATATCCATTAGTCCTATCTTTCAGTAGAACAATTATTTTTCTACTTATTCCATATGCCTCTCAAGTAAGAAATATCTGAATTCGCACATACTTTTTTGCATGGTATAGTAGTAATAAGCAGGCAAAGGAGAGATAGGTATGCCATGATTAAAAGAGCCCTGTATTTCTACAGAGGTACTGTGGCAAGCCTGCTTCTTGCAAGTTCAGAAGCCCAAAGGCACTAACGTTGAATTATGTCAACCTCTGGCACACATAATACTTTCCAATCCAGAGCTCAATCTCCTCAACTTTGAAATTAATTACATTTAATGCTTTATTGAGTTTTTCAATTACTGGTCACTTCTAGCCAAGACTCTTTTTCTTGAATTTCCAGTATGATATCACTCCTTTGTTTTTAAATGAAGAGAAATTGGCACCTGCTTTTCTTTTTTCATTAATTTGAATAAGAAGCTGATTTCTGGTTACTCTAAAATCAAAACCACTTCTAAAAACATTGTGCTTCATTTCAGTAATTTTATTTTATTTTATTTTTTATTTATTTTTTTTTTTTTGAGTTGGAGTCTCACTCTGTCGCCCAGACTGGAGTGCAGTGGCCGCTTCCGGCCACCGCAGCCTCGACCTGCTGGGCTCCGGCGATCCTTCCGCCTCAGCCTTCCGAGTAGCCGGGATTACAGGCATGCGCTACCACGCCCGGCTGATTTTTGATTTATTGTAGAGATGAGGTCTCGCTGCCCAGGCGGGTCTCGAACCCGCGGGCTCAGGCAATCCACTCACCTCAGCCTCCCAAAGGCGCGGGATTACAGGCTGAGCCACCGAGCCCGGCCATTTCAGTAATTTTAAAACATTGCTTCACTTTAGAGTCACCTTACAGTTTTGAGAAATACTGATGTCTGGATCTCACCCCAAGAAAAGCAAATGTAATTGGCCCGGGATATGAAAATGTCTGACAATACCTTAGAATCAAATAAGTATTTGTAATATGCAGCAAAGTTTGAGAATCACTGCTATTTATTATTCTGTCCAATATCTGCTTATTACATTCATAATAATAATGTAGTGGCTTTTTCAAGTAAATCAACAAACATTTAGCCATTGCTAATATCTAGTTGTCACTGAAGTTATTTATTGAAAAATAACCAAGCAGATATTAGAATAAAATCACTCAGTCTTTTCAAAACACAGACATGTGTTAATATTTGCAAACTTTCATTGTATTTTATTTAATCCAAGACATACTTATTTTTTTTCATTTATTAGGATTTCTAATTCGTGATGTCTGAATTATTGAAAGTCAGAAGATATATCTATGTACTATTTCTCAGTAAGTGATTGAAAATTGTCCGGAATTTTTCTACGTAGCTTTAAGAAAATTAACTTAGATAAGCACTGGCATCTCTTCTTTCAGGAGACGGTATGAATGTAGTCAAGTATGGGATGTCAAGTCATACAATCCAAGGAATCGTGTATGTGTGCGCAGATCCAGAGGAATGTCTTTGCAGGATGACCTATAGAAAAATTCAGTCTGCACAAAAAAGAGAATAATATTAACAATTTTAAAGCTACTTTAATTTGTTTAATTTAATAATAAAATTCCTAATTTTATTTAGCTTATACTCAGGTAATGCTAATTATTTTACAGTTAACATAATTTTTCATCATTACAACATACTTGAGATAACTGTGTTTGTTAAATTTATTTTAGAAGTAAATAAAACGAGTCTTAGGAAACCTAATTTGTCTAGTGTCATTCATTTAGGTTAAGTTAAATATTATTTTAGCTATTAAAATGTGTTATGTTTTGATATTTTATATGTATTTATCATCTACCTATATTTAAATCATCTTGAATCTATCTATTCCAGGTATATTATATTCAAAGGATAGAAAAAACAAGAAATATACACTGTTTTAGAGAAGACAGTTTTAATATAGAACAAACTAAGGCAGTTATATTGCCACTTGTCAAGTGTTTACTTTGCAATTTGAATATTTTAAACATTTAAGACAGTTAATCATATGTATTAATAAGCCTTCAAGGTAGCTTTTAGTTTCTCTAATTATCAGATGAGAAACTCAGAAATAGATTAGATAGATGATAAATAGATACAAATATAAATATAGACATAGATACATAGATATGCATGTATACATATGTATGTGTGCATATGAAATTTTATACATATATCAGTAAATTTATATGGTCTTCAACCTTTTTATGGTGTAGATGATCACTGAAACTTCATTTTGGTTGAGTGATTCAGAGTTGCAACAGACTCATTAGTTATGTGAATGAGTTGGAAGAATGCAATAACCAACCAAATAAAAATACTGGTAGTTTCAGTATTATTAAGCAGAGGACCAGGGAGTTTACCTCTCTATAGGCTACAGTTCTGATCTTCTGTACTTTCCCATCCCTGGACATCTCAATTCACAGTTGAGTCAATCAAATAAGGCATGAGGAGTTTTCTAAATCGATTTTTTTACATTTTAATTTCTAGTTTGAGGTAACTGTAGGTGCTCATGCAGTTGCAAGAAACAATGCAGTCTTTACAGTTTCTTCTAATGTAAAACCTTGTGCACTACAATACAATGTTACTAACAGGAAACAGATATTGATACGCTCTGCCTGCCTTTTTCAGAATACACCAATTTTTTTTTTTTGAGTTGGAGTCTCACTCTGTCGCCCAGACTGAAGTGCAGTGGCCGCTCCCGGCCACCGCAGCCTCGACCTGCTGGGCTCCGGCGATCCTTCCGCCTCAGCCTTCCAAGTAGCCGGAATTACAGACATGCCCTACCACGACCAGCTGATTTGTTGATTTATTGTAGAGATGAGGTCTCGCTGTCCAGGCGGGACTCGAACCTGCGGCCTCAGGCAATCCGCTCACCTCAGCCTCCCAAAAGCGCGGGATTACAGGCTGAGCCACTCTAATCACGCCTGTGTGTGTGTTTCTGTGTGTTTAGTTAGATTCCTTTGCCACCACCACAGTCAAGACAGAGTATTTTCATTGCCAACAGAATTTCTTATGCCTCAGCTATCTCATTTCCTCTTCTTCCCTACTCCCTGGAAACCCATAATCATTTTTCAATGTCTATAATTGTGTCATTTCCAGAATGCTAAATAAACGGAATCACATAGCATGTGACTTTTAGAGATTGGCACTTTTAACAAACTTGGTATAATTCCCTTGAGATACATCTAAGTTTTTAAGTCCATTAATTATTACTTCTTTTTATAAATTTAATTTAATTTTTTATAGAAACGAGATCTCACTATATTGTTCAAGGCTGACCTTGAACTCCTAGGCTCAGGCAGTCATTCTGCCTTGGCCTCCCAACATGCTGGGATTATAGGTGTGAGCCACTGTTCTTAGCCCCATACTTTATATTGTGAAGGAGGTTTTCATGGCATGAATGTACCACTGATTATTTAATCCTTCACCTGTTGTAGGATACATGAGCTGTGTTCAGTTATTGTCTTTTAAACAAAAATATATTATGAACATTATGCACAGAGTTTTGTGTGAATGAGTTTTTATTTCACTGAGATAAATACCCAATTGGGACATTTCTGTGTTGCATGTTTATTTTGTAAAAACCATCTTATACTTTCTTAGAGTGCCTGCAAGCATATAAGTGAAGTAATTTCTTAGCATTCTTGCCAGCACCTCGCTATTTTCATAAACTATTTTATATATTAGCCATTCTGATTAGATATGTGATATCTGACACAATTTTGACTTGTTTTTAATTAGACAAGTGGCTTTAATTTAGATTTCCCTAATAGTGAATGATTATGAATATACTTTTATGTTTGTTTGTCTTTTGTTTATCTTCTTTGGTGAAATGCTTTATTATTTTTTGTCCATTTTTTAAAACTGTATTTTTTATATTTATTTGTGTTCTTACAGTTGAGAGAATATTTACTAGTATTTCACTTAATTATATTGTTTCAAAAGTTGATAAGAGAAAATTCTTTATGAAGTATATTTGAAGTATCTAATTACCAAGTTAAAAATTAAATTTTTTAAACAATTAAACTTTACCATTAGATAGCCTTTTTTAAATATTAAAGTTATGGAGTACAAGTCAGGATTGCATACATAAGAGGTTTAGGTGCAGGGGGAGTTTTAGGCCTCCCATCGGACCTCACCTTGCCTAGATTAGGATCAGACACACTTACTGATGTTATGTGCCCCCCTCTATTACCCTGACAGTGTCCCGCTACTGTCAATCGCTTTTTTGTACTATTGTGATTGGTGTTCAAGGTCTGCTTATGAGTGAGAGCATGTGGTACTCGGTTTTTTTGTTTCTGTGATGGATCACTGAGTATGACAGACTTCAAATCCATCCAAGTTGCTGTAGTCCATAATTTTGTCCTTCTTTATGGCTGTGGAATATTCCATCATGTATAAGTACCACCTTTTTTTTTTTTAATCCTGTCTAGTTTTGATGGGTAGCACAGTTGGTTCCATGGTTTTACTCTTGTGAATAGTGCTGCAATAAACATGCATGTGCAGGTATCTTTTTTTGTAGAATGATGAGTTTCTCTACGTATATTTCCAGAAGGAGAATTGCTGGGTAATAAGGAAGGTCAATATCTAGATCTTTCATAAATCTCCACACTGTTTTCCATAGCAATATGACAAGGGAAGAATATCAGGGGTATCCAAATAGGAAAAGAGGAAGTTAAGCTATACATCTTTGTGGACAATATGATCCTATGCCTGGAAACCCCATGGAATCTGTCAAAATCCTCCTAGCAGTGATACAGGACATCGGTAAAGTCTCAGGGTATAAAATCAACATGCAAAAGACTGACATTTTTATACACCAACAACAAACATGGAGAGAACCAAATAAAAGGTACAATACCATCCACAATAACCACACAAAAAATGAAATACCTTGGCATCTTACTAACTAAAAAAGCGAAAGACCTTTGCAACAAAAACTATAAAACACTGCTCAAAAAAAATCAAAGAATTTGTGAACAAATGGAAAAATATTCCAAGTTCGTGGACTGGAAGAATCAACGTTTTTAAGATATCCTTCCTACCCAAGGCAATCTACGGATTTAACACAATACATGTTAAATTGCCATCACCATCCTTCTCAGACCTGGAAACAGCAATACAGAAATTCATATGGAAATGAAAACGACCATGAATAGCCAAAACAATCCTCAGCAAAAGAAACAAAGTGGAAGGTATCACACTCCCAGACTTTAAACTTTATTAGAAGGCTACAATAATCAAAGCAGCCTGGTATTGATATAAGAACAGGCATATAGACCAATGGAACAGAATAGAGATTCCGGAAGCAAAACCTCAATTTCTCAACCAACTCATCTTCAACAAGATAGCTGTTGTTTTTACAAACTTCTATTTAGTTCATTGCAGGCAAATATTTAGATATGGTATATGTTTATTGATTTTATATTTGTTGTGCGAGTTGGGGAGTATTGGTTTATGTGATCAAACCCCTACAATTTAGTAGCAAGTACTCACTGAAGACTGTAGTTAGAATGCCATTATTTTCTTTATTGAGCTCTAGTTTATTCTTATTATTACTGATATTACTTTGATAGACTATTCATGAAATACCTATAATGTTATAATGTTTAATGATCAAAGGTAGTGTTTATGATGAGAATTATGGAATAGATTTTCATTTTAGGTTTTTTTGAGAGTATTAACATGCCCACATAAAAATATTATCTTCTCTGTATTCCCCAGGAGTTAAGGGTGACTGTGGATACCACTGAAGACTAAATTAAATAGAATCTAAGAAATGCTATGCTCTTCCTATCTTCTTTCCGCAACAGCGTTACTCATACAGAGAACTTAACATTGGATGACAGTCAAATCATTTTTTATATTAATACTAAGTTTAAAAAATAATTATGGATTCATATGCAGTCGCAAGGAATAATAGAGAGAGATCCTACATGTTCTTCCCAATTTTCCCAAATGTTAGTAGCATCTTGCATATCATAATCAGGAAATTGATGTTGGTAAAATCAATTTACCTTATTTAGATTTCACCAGTTTTACATGTGTTCATTTGTATGTGTATGGTTTCATGTGACCAACAACACAATCAAGGTATAGAAGCATTTCATCACAAATAAGTCTTATGCTACCATTTTATACTCACAGTTCCCTTCTTCTCCTCCCCTTTCTTCTTCCTTCCTTACTCTTTCCTTCCTTCCTAATCTGTGGCAATCTCTAAATTGTCTGCCACCTCTATAATCTCATCATTTCAAGGATGCAATATGAGTGCCGTTATACCACAGGTACACTTTTGCTGCTGAATCTTTTCACTCAGCATAATCTCTTTGAGTTCTATCCAAGTTGTTAGGTCTATCAATAGCCCAGTTCATTTTATTGCTGAGTAATATTCCATGAAATGCATGTACCACAGTTTGTTTTAACTATTCATCCACTGAAAAACATTTGCATTTCTAGGTTTTGTCTGTTATATTTAAAGGTGCTATGGACATTCATGAACATATTTTTAAAAATAAAATTTTATTTCTGTTGGAAGATGCCCAAATTTACAGATCATTTAGTAAGCACATGTTTTGTTTTGTTTAAAAAGATTGCCTTATTCCAGAGTTGCTGTACTAGTCCCACCAGCAATTTATAACTGATTCCATTTCTCCACATTCTGACCAGCATGTGGCGTTAATCACTATTTTATCACCATTTATAATCACTATTTTATCATCATTCTGATAGATGTACAGTGATATTTAATTGTGGCTTTAATTTGCATTTCTTTAATGACTAATAATGTTGAATTTCTTTTCATGTGTCATCTGTGTATGGTCTTCAGTAAATTGTCCCTTCATGTCTTTAAGCCATTATGATGGCTATTTTTATGTGTAAAGTAGACTGAGCTAAGGAATGCCCAGAGAGATGGTAAAACATTATTTCTTCGTGTGTCAGTGAAAACGTTTCGAGATGAGATTAGCACTTGAATTAACAGACCAACTGGATAGCCTCCTGTAATGTGATCAGGCATCATCCAAGTTGTAAAGGAAGAGTAAATTAACTTTGTTTGTCTGAGCTGGCACATCCATCTTCTCCTGGAGCCAAAAATTGGTGCTCTGGGTTCCCTGACTTTTAGACTCAAGTTGGTTGATACCACCAGTTTTCCTGGGTTCCAGTCCTTCAGACTTAAACTTTGAACTTTAGACTGAATTACATCACTGACTTTTTTGGTTCTCTAGCTTGCAGACAGCAGATTGTGGGTCTTCCTGGCCTCCATAATTGTGCAAACCTGTTCCCACAAGCAAATAAATAAATATACATATACATCTACTAAGGTATTGTTTCTCTGAAGTACTCTTACTAATAAAGAATTTGATACTGAGAGTGGTTGTAGAGGAATTTAAGGCTGAATTTTTGGCGTTGGTTCTGGGTTTTCTGCAATTGACTCTCCAATCTGATTAGATTTAAAAGTTAATAACTTTAGCAGTAAAAAGAACAATAATAGTCTATGATGTAAACTGCTTATAGAGATACACAAAATATATGTACTGCATATTCTAATCAACTCCTTATAAAAATCAAAGAGCTAAGTGACTCTGTATATGATACTTTTGAACATTTTTGGAAATATAGTGATAACAATATTGCTTGCTTGCTCCTAATGTCACTGGACAAAGTGGTGAAGGAAAAAGATGAGCTCAAGGATTCAAATTTTCAGCTCAAGTGCCAAATAAATAACCCAAGAACTTCTAGGTGGAAGCTATCTGTTATTTGTTGTATCCACAGGGATGAAACTGATAAAAACCAAACAGAAGACCTCATCTTGTGATGGAATGAACTACAAGCAAGTTAAATTCCCAGCATTTCACAGTATCTACTGTTGAAGTGAGATCACTTCAAAAATGAGAGGCAGAGATGGATCCTATAAATTGGAATGGGGATTTGTGAGAAACCTTGATGAAGCTAGGATACTGAGGTTCCAAATTCTAGTGAGTCTTTGCCAGTGGAAGAGGTCTCTCACTCCAGTGAAAGTAGCCTCCTCATAGAATAAGTAGTTCCTTTAACCTAACTGAATTGACAGTCCTCACACACAGTGATGTTAGCCTTTCCACCTCCATCTCAGGGTATTAACCTTACATTGCCTAAATAAAGTTAATGCCCTCCTCTGAGAAATTTGTCTTGCAAGACAATGCTGATTCTCCAGAAGACCCATTTCCACCTCCACACTTTCCTTCTGGTCTTGTAACTGTATGATTAGACTCAAGTCTCAGCAGGCCTCTAAATGTGAGGTACAGTATATGGCCCATAAAGAGGTACACTATACTTTGAAAGGATTACTTGAGTTTTCTAATTTACACAAGCAGAAATGTAGAAAACATGTGCAGGGATGGATATTATGGGCAAGGGATATTGATGGAAGGAACATCACTTTGGGTCGGGTCAAATGTATTGACATGTGCTAACAAAGCCAAGATTCTGCATTTAATGTTGCAGCTCAGGAACTTAGAAAGAAGCCTTGTTTGTTTGATGGGTTGGCTGAAACATGGATTAAAAAGATGGGCAACTATGAGTGAACTGGAAATGCCTGAACTCCTTTGGTTTATTGTAGAGGAAAGGATTTAAAGGTTCAGAAAGACTGAAATTCTAGAGTCAGTTGGTCATTTAAGACTTACCCACACTGGAAGAGTTCAGAAGATATACTTTTCACCACTACTGTGAGAAATAAATTGGAAGCAGAGCCCTCATCTTGAAGAGTTCTGTGATAACTCTTCTCTGTGGGCCAGACTTTACAGTGGGAACCATGGTCATCCATGGGGGTAATTGGGTCCTAGGTTGGCAGGGCCAGGTGGTGGCACTCAAGTGCAAAAGGCAAAGTAGGTGTTTCTTTAATCAGCAATAGAATCAACGTGTCAATCTGAACAGTCTTATGCACACAGACCTACAGCATTAACTAGTTTATGGTGTTTCTAGACATGAAATAGATAGAAAGCTTACTAAATTGTTATTGATTTGTATAAGCCTAACTTGATTCATAAAATCTTTAGAGTCATGGCTTCTTAATTAATTTCCAGGCTTGAACTCATTTATAGACCCAGAACCCAGTGAATGAAGGAAATGCCTCAACTCCTAGAGAAGGAACCTAATGCACTACTGAAGTTTATACAGCTAGTCTTCCCCAGCCCTCCCCTTAGAAACTTACGGCCTTTTACTAGGGTCATTGTGCAATAGAGAAAATGAAATAATCCAGTCTTTGGGGGGATAACAGACACTGGCTTTGAACAGACACTAATTCCAGAAGATCTAAAATGTACCTGTGGCTCACCAGAATAGCTGCTTATGGAGGTCAGTTAATTAATAAAACTGTAGTCAGGTGAGTCATATCATAGTGGGTCTCTGTACCCATCCTGTGGTTATTTAGCAAGTTCTAAAATGCAAAATTGGAGTAGACATACTTAGCAGCTGTAGGAATCTTCACGTTGATCACCTGACCTGTGGAGGGAAGACAATTATGATGAGAAAGTTCAGATGGAAGCCACTAGCACTGTAGAAAACATAGAACACATAGAAAAATAGTAAACCAGAAACGATGCTGCACCTCTGGAGAGATCAGTCCCACCACCAAGGACTTGAAAGATAAAGGAGTGGTGATTCCCATCACATCTCATTCCTTGTTCCTACTTGGCCTGTGCAGAAGACAGATGGATCTAGGAGAATGACGACTGGTTATCGTGAGTTTAACCAACTGACGATTCTACTTGCAGTGGCTGCACCAGATGTGACTTCATCACTTGACTCATGACTTAACAGACTGTCTTTTTCATCTCTGCTGATTGTTTGTAATTCATGGATTTTGAGTAACTGATGTATTTATCAAAGTTGTTAAATTTATAACCATATAGTTGTTTATATTATTTCCTTATTACCCTGCTAGTAACTGCAGGATATGTGATAACCTCTATTTCACTCATGAAAAAGACTATCCATGCCTTCTTTTGATCCTTGTCAATGATATAAGAGCTATATCAATTTTCTTGATTTTGTAAACAACGTTTTTGGTATATTGACTTTTCTGTACTGTTTTTATTTTCTTAATTTCATCAATTTTTGCTCTTTATTACTTCAACTTTTCTGTTTCCTAAGCACCCATTTTTCTCAACTTTTTCTAAATTTTTTGTGGGAGGAACTAGATTATTAACTTGAGCATTTTCCTCTTTTCCAATGTAAGCATTTGGTGTATAAATTTTTCATTCAACATTGCTTTATCTGTATCACACATATTTTGATATGCTTATATTAATTTTCATTTGGTTCTGCATATTTTAAAATTAATTTGAGGCTGTGTCTTTGACCCATGAATTATTTAAACATATTTTGGCTAATTTGCAGGTCACTCATTTTTTATATTTCCTTATTTTTTGATTGATTTCTAGTAGGAGTCAATAATGATCAGAGGACATTCTTAGTGAAATTTCAATTTTTCAAACTTTATTGCATTTCATTTCATGGCCCAGCATGTGGTGTATCTTGGGGAGCATTTCAAGAGAATTTAAGAAATGCTGATGTGGTTGAGTGGAGTGTTTATAAGTGTGTTTAAATCTATTGATTAATTGTATTTTTCAATTCTGTATCCTTGCTGATTTTCTGAATACTAGTTTTTCTTAATGCTGATAGTGGGATGTTGACATACTCAACAATAATTAAGAATTAGTCTATATTTATGTTCATCTTTATCAGGTTTATCACATGTATTTTGAAGATCTGTTTTTTGTTGCAAAGACTTTTAAAACTGTCATGTCTTCTTGCTATATTCACTTTTTATAATTATATTATTTTAATATAGTACTTTTCTTTTCTCCTAGCCTATTTTCTCTAATATTCATATAGCTACTCTTGTAAGTTAAAAAATACAGCCAAATCTCTGTATTTTTTTTATTAATTTATGCACAGTTTTTCTTTTTTTCCTTCTCAATTTATCTGTTATTGTGTTTTAAGTTAATTTCTTGTAAATGACACAGGGTCAGTCCACTTTTTTTTTACCAACCCATTCTGCCAATATCCATCTTTTAACCAGTGTACTTAGACCATTTGCCTTTAATGTAATTTTTAATATATTATGGTTTTGTTTTGCTGTTTTACTATGTATTTTGTATATTTAATCTTCCTATCTGTTGTTTCACCTTTTATTTTTTTTTTTTGTAATCTTCCAATAGGTTACATAGATATATTTTAAGACATGTTGATTTATGAAGAATGTTTTTTAAGTATATTTCTTTGTATAATGTTGTAGAGGTTGCTTTTATTATATCTATGTAACTTATTACAGTCCACCTGTACCTGTTTGGCCACTTCATGTGAAATGTAGAAACCTTAATTTCCTTATCCACTGTATTTTTAAAAAATAACTGTCTAGCATAATTTCTTTACAAATAACCATCAAATATGATTTAAGAAATTCATGAACTTATCGGATTTTTGTACAAATTTTCATACATTCTCATATTGGTCTTTCCTGCCTGAAAATCTAAGTATTCTACAGTTATCATTTCACTTCTGTTTAAAGAGCTTGCTTTAGCCTTTCATCAAGGGTAGGTTTGCTAACTACAAACTATTTTAGATTTTCTTTGTCTAAGAATGTCTTCATTTCCTCTTTATGCTTTATGGGTATTGCAGCCAAATATAAAATTTGTGATTTACAATTGTGTTTCAGCACTTGAAAAATACTGTGATATTTCCTTTTTGCCTCTATAGTTTATATGATGAATCAATTGTCATTCAGTTGATAATTCCCTATAAGGTATGCAATATTTTTCTCTGGATACTTTTGCTTGTCTTTAAATATTTCAACTCTTATACATTTTAGTATGGATTTATTTGTGCTCATCCTATTTTGGGTACTCTTAGCTTTTTGAATCTATAGATTTTTGTTATTTGCCAAATTTGGAAAGTTTGCAGCCAATATTTCTTTAGATACTTTCTTTAGTCTCATTCTCTCTCTCCTTTCCTTATTGAACTAAATGATATGAATATTATTTTTTTCCCCACAGAATCCTGAAGCTAACTTTTTTCCCCTTTATTTTCACTGTGTTGTTCACTTTGAATAACTTTAGTAGATCTGGTTTTAAGGGTAATGACTCTATCCAATGTCATCTCCATTTTACCATTAAGCCCATAGTAAATTTTTGTAAAATTTAATTTTGGTAGTGTGTAAGTTCCATAATATTTATTCAGTTTTGTTTTTTTTTTTTTTGAGTTGGAGTCTCACTCAGTAGCCCAGACTGGAGTGCAGTGGCCGCTCCTGGCCACCGTAGCCTCGACCTGCTGGGCTCCGGCGGTCCTTGCGCCTCAGCCTTCTGAGTAGCCAAAATTACAGGCGTGCACCATCACGCCTGGTTAATTTTTTGATTTATTGTAGAGATGAGGTCTTGCCTGCCCAGGTGGGTCCACTCACCTCAGCCTCCCAAAGGCGCGAAATTGCAGGCTGCGCCACCGAGCCCGGCTTTTATTCAGTTTTTAATTAAATTTTATAACTTCTATTTCTTGGCTTTAATTGTATCTTTTTTCATTTGTTTCAAGATGATTTGTAACTTATGCCTTAAGCCTTTGCATCATGACTTCTTTGAAGCTCTTGTGACATAGTGCAAATGTGTCATCTAAGTCTTGACTTCTGTTGACTATCTTTTTTTCAATACAGTTGTAATTTTCCTGGGTTTTGGTGCGCCAAGAAATGTAATTCAATTTTATCATGAACTTTTTGCATATATTAAAAAACGTTATATCCTATTGAATTTTTTTCTTCTTAAAAATAATTTTATATATCTATTGAGTTATTGTACAAGAGCTGGATGATTGTGTTCTATGCTAAGCTTTTACTGAGCTCCAAGGATGCCATCTTGACAAAAGTTGGGCTTTAATTCATACCACCTTTGTGTAGAAGAGTGGGGTGGAAGCTAAGGCCTCTCCCCTTGTTTGCACTGACACCTTCCTGGTAAATGTGAGACACTATCTCTCACCACCTCTTTACCTCTGAGTGGAAGTATGAGATGAGTTTTGCTTTGTGGTGAAATCAGAATGCTTCCAAAAGGAGTCAGCTTCCTACCATCTACTTTCTCTTTCTTAGTGTTACATGGGGATGGATGCATCGCTCCTATTGGTAAGTCAATCACTTTTTAAACTCTAAAAATGAACTGAAGTTTAGGTCTTGGTATATCACCTAGAGCTTCAAAGTAAGTCATGGGTCTTTCAATTTGCTATAAACAAGTAAAAAATGGCAAGGTGTAAGTCTCAGTTTCAGAATTTTAAGATTAAATTTTAAATATTGTGAGGCATAAGGAGAGGTGGGATGTGAACAACTTATCATTTTCTGATGTTCAGTAATGTCAGATAGTATCCATAGGCTCCTAGATTGTAGACTATAAAAACAGAGTTGAAAACTTCTGATGGATGGACATGCTGCTGTCATGACAATATGCTATTGTCATATCCCATGCAGAAAATGTTATAGAGATGGGGCAAGATGACGACAGAATGAGTTGGAGTGTGAGAGTCTCTGCAAAAGCGAGTGTCCGTAAAGACTGCATGTGGGTGAGTAAAAGTCTGGTGGGTGAGTAAAAGTCTGTCTGAGAGAAGACATGGGTTCAAGCACCTGGGGCTCTCCTCTGGAGGTGACTGCAACCTTCCACTGCCCTGAGATTGGTGTGCAGGATTGTCTGCCATTCTTGGGGGTCTCTTGAGAGGCAGCAGCAAGGAACAACTGATACTCAGCACCTGGCACCTAACCCATGCCATCTCCTGCAGCAGCACTAGCAGCAGGAACTGAAACAGTCCTGCAGCCAGTGAGGAGATACTGACTGTCACCATTTTCTCTGTCCTGGGACTAGGCAGAAAACTGCATTGCCCTCACCAGCAGTCTCCAACCAGAGACCGAGAGGCTATCTCTGCACCCCTCAAGGATTGACCATTGGACTTGGAAAGCCTTCCCCCCAACAGGCACAGATATGTCTGATCTGAGTGCAAGACTGAGTGCAAAACTAAAACAAGACAGCAGCAGATGAGTGGAGGTAGTCTGGGTCTGATTCATCTTCTTCCCACAGCAGTCTGTGGGGTGTCTGACCCACACTGAGAGCAACCTATCAGCTTGCACTGAGAGTGGAGGAGATGGGCTGGAGACCAGAGTCACTCCCTAATGCAGCTGCAGTCAAAAGAGGCAGCAGCCAAAAGGGGCAGCAGCCAAAAGGGACAGCAGCCAAAAGTGGTGTCAGTGCTAGGAAATGGAACCTGAAGCTCCAGAAACTGCCACAAAGCAAGTTTTCTTTTCTTTTTTTTTTTGAGTTGGAGTCTCACTCTGTCACCCAGACTGGAGGGCAGTGGCCGCTCCCGGCCACCACAGCCTCGACCTGCTGGGATCCGGCGATCCTTCCGCCTCAGCCTTCGAAGTAGCGGGAATTACAGGCATGCACTACCACGCCCGGCTGAATTTTTTATTTATTGTAGAGATGAGGTCTCACCGCCCAAGCGGGTCACGAAGAGTTTTCTTTTTTTAAACCTTTCTATTTTTCTTTGTATTTTTGTACTTGCTTCGTTTTTGTTATTTTATTGTTGATGAACATAGATGCAAAAATTCTTACCTAGATTCTAGCAAAATGGATTAAACAACACTTTTAAAAAATCACCCACCATGAACAAGTGGGCTTCATTTTCAGGATGCAAGATGGGCTCAACATCTGCAAGACTTTAAATGTAATTTAGTACATCAACAGATGTAAAAACAAGAACCACAGGATTATGTCATTAGAAGCAGAAAAAGCTTTTAATAATATGCTGCATCTCTTCTTGATAAAAACCCTTGCACACCTAAGCATAGAGGGAACATATAACAAAATAGTAAGGGCCATCTATTTGAAACCCACAGTCAGAATACTGCTAAGCCAACAGAAATCCCCTGAAAACTAAAACAAGACAAGACTGCCCATGTTCACCTCTCTTGTTCTACATAGTGTTGGAAATCCTAGCTACAGCAATCAGACAAGAGAAGGAAATCAGGGTTATCCAAATAGGAAAAGAGGAAGTTAAGTTATTCCTCTTTGCAGATGACATGATTCTATACCTTGAAAACCCAAAATAATCTGTCAAAAACTTCCTTGCACTGATAAAAGACTTTGACAAAGTCTCAAGGTATAAAATAAATGTGAAAATGGCAGTCACATTCCTATACACCAAATATAAACAAACAAAAACAAACAAAAAGAACAATCCCATTCACAATAGCCACAAAATCAAACAAACAAACAAACAAAAAACTGAAATACTTTGGCATTTTCCTAACTTGAGACGTTAAAGACCTTTCCAATGAAAACTACGAAATGCTGCTCAGAGAAATCAAAGATGAAAACTACAAATGGAAACATAGTCCATACTTATGGATTGGAAGAATCAACATTGTTAATATGTCCATCCTACTCAAGATAATCTATGGATTTAACACAATACCCATTAAATAATCAGCTTAGTTCTTCTCAGACTGGGAAATGACAATACAGAAATTCATATGGAAACATAAACGACTATGAATAGTCAAAACAATTCTCAGTAAAAGAAACAAAGCAGAAGGTATCACACTTTAAGACTTTAAACTTTATTATAAGACTACAAAATAAGACCTGGTATTGGTACAAGAACAGGCATATAGACCAATGGAACAGTATAGAGACTCCAGAAACAAAACCTCAATTTCTCAACCAGCTCATGTTCAACAAAGCCTCCACTATCAATCACTGGGGAAAGGAGAACCTGTTCAATAAATGGTGCTGGGAAACCAGGCTGACCACATGCAAAAGATTGAAAGAAGACCCTACCTATCACCATACACAAAAATCTACTCTAAATGGTTCAAAGACTTAAATGTAAGACCTCAAATTATAAGAACCTTAGAAAATGCAGGAGACACTGTTATGGAAATTGGAACTGACAACCAATTCCTTACCAAAACTCCAAGTGCCCATTCCATAAGAGATAAGTAGACAAATGGGAGCTCATCAAACTGAAAAACTTCTGCAAAGTCAAAGAAACCATCAAGAGTGGGGAGACAGCACACAGCATAGGAAAAAATATTTGCCAACTGTATATCTGACAAAAACTTAACATCCAGGATCTACAAGGAACTCAAATGTGCTGAAAAGAAAAAACAACAACAATAACCCTATTTCAAAGTAGGCAAAAGATATGAATAGACACTTCTCAAAGGAAGACATACAAGCAGCCAACAAATACATGAAAAAAATCTCAGCTTCACTAATCATCAAAGAAATGCAAGTTAAAATCACACTGAGATACCACCTAACTCCAGTCAGGATTATCATCATCAATAACTCAAAAAAACAACAAATGCTGGAGAGGATGCAGGGAAAAGGGAATACTTCTACACTGTTAGTGGGAGTGTAATCTATTACTACCTCTGTGGAAAACAGTGTAGTGATTCCTAAAGGATCTAAAAATCAACCTTCCAAGTGATCCCACAATCCCCCTTTTGTGAATATATCCAGAGGAGCTCAAATCACTCTATGAAAAAGATACCTGCACACACATGTTTTTATTGCAGCAGCATTCACAATAGCAAAAACATGGAACCAACCATGTTGTCCATCAAAACAGGATTGGATTAAAAAAATGTACATATACATGATGGAATATCACTTTGCCATAAAGAAGGACAAGATTATGAACTTCATAGCCACTTGGATGTACTTAGAGTCTATAATACCGAGTGATCTATCACAGAAACAAAGAGTTGAGTACTACATGTTCTCACTCATAAGTGGATCTTGAACAAGTACCACAATACTATAAGAAGGATTGGCAGTTGTGGGAAACTACTAGGGGAGGGAGAAGGTGGGTCTACATCATCAACAAGGGTACCTGCATAATGACCATTTGTATATCTAATCCTGAATTATACCCCACACTTATAAAAGAAAAAAAGGTTATAATTTGGGTATTATAATTGAACCAGAAGAAAATCTACATCACAAAGCAAATTCAGAATACTCTTAGAGGTATAGAACTATCCTCACAATATTGCCAGGCAATCCATTAATTAAAGCAGTAAGAGGTGACACCACCTATACAGAGAGTTAACTGGAACTTAGAAGTGGAATGTCAACAGTAGATAATTGATAGGACTATGGGGATCTGGATTAAAGTGGTATAATGCAGGTATTTCAACCCAAGAACTAATAACTAGGACTGAGAAAATTCTTTGATATTATAGTCTAGGATTGGTGAGCAAAGTGAATTAAGGAAGTCTTGAAGCAAGTCTTATGAAATAGACTACTGTTTGATATATGAATCATTTACTCAGTCAAGTAGACTCTTGTGCCTAACAAATTTATCTAAAGAGATTTTTCTGAAGGAAATAAAAAAGTTTTTTGTTTATACTTTCCTTTCCTAAACAAATTCTTCCTGGAATAAATAAATTATGTTGATATGAGCTTTATCATTTTAAAAACTAAGCCATGTTAACATAGAGAGCCTCCGTTCTCAATGTTCCTTTTCAGTGACTCTTCAGCTTGAATTGATTAACAAATTATTATCACTGGGGATTTTTATCAATCCATATCTATGCTTGTTGTGGATAGAATGGTGCCTTTCCTCTTCATACCCTGCACTCCCAATATCCAGTGTGAGTATAGTGAGAGATAGAGCCTTTAAGGTGGTAATGAAATCTAAGGGATGACATCAGGGTGAGAGTCTATCCAATAGATGAAACTCGTATAAGAAAAAGAACTACCAGAGATCTCTCTTGCTCCCACTCTCTATATATTTGCACAGAGAGGAGGCCATGTGAGGATACAAAGTGAAGGCAGTCATCTACAAATCAGAAAGAAAGGCCTCATCACTAACCAACTGCAGTGATGTCTTGATCATATAAGCCTCCAGATCTGTGAGAAAATAAGTTTGTTATTTAAGCCACCCAACCTGTGATATTTGTTATGGTAGTCCTAACAGACATCATTATGGTGAATTGTTGTTTGAAAAGCCATTATGATGTATCTGGTTTCTAGTGGTAGTCATTTCAACTATATCAACACTAGGTTTTTCTGTTATTTTTGCTGAGTTGTCATCTGTTCACTTATTTTGCCAAATAGTGGTTGTGTATTTAAGAATCTGGATATCACTCATGTGGATAATGTAATGTCAACAAATATAAAGAGAAGATATCATCAGAGTTTAATCCATTCCAATGCATGAACCAGAAGTTTCCAAATTAACCAACAAACAAGAGATTTTAAAAAAAAATCCCTAACACAAAAAGCTCAAAGAAACAAATATCAGACAATATACTAATTTCATAATTTTTGAATTTATTTCCTTTATCTTTCTAGAAATATTACATATCTCAGAAGGGACACTGCAGTTATAAATACAACATGTTTCCTATAAGAAAGCACAAGTGTCTCTTTGAGAAGGTTCTAAAGATACTCTGTTTTGAATCAGTGCCTGTGAAATCTCATATACTTCTCAGATGGCACTTCTGTAATTTTGCTTACATTGTCTAGCTCCCCTACTATCTGGAACTTTTTTGATTTTTCATTATTCTCTTAATGTGTCATATC
This sequence comes from Carlito syrichta, assembly GCF_000164805.1. NCBI lineage: Eukaryota > Metazoa > Chordata > Mammalia > Primates > Tarsiidae > Carlito > Carlito syrichta. Next base: position 225,795 of record NW_007258209.1, on the reverse strand, counting down.
AAGTGGTTTGAAGAAAGCATAACATTATCTAAAAATCTCCTTGAAAGGTTAAGATGGTGGATCAACATTGAGGCCCATTTATGTTTTCTTTTGGATCAATTTTTTCCAGTGCTTTTGCTTTACCATAAGGGAAAAGAGGTCATTCAAAATGTTCTCTGAGGGATATCAGAAACTATCCTAAAGACATATACCAAATTAAAAGTCTAAAAATCTCCTTAATGATTAGATTTCTAAACCACAATTTTAGTGCAGTCATTGGAGTTCCTCAATTACTGTCTTGTCCAAAATACTTCCAGACCTCAATGGACGTTTAAAGATAACTATGACATGATTCAGAGGTAGCCAAGAGTCAGATGAGAAAGCATAAAATAGAAATATCAAATAGATGAAGGGCTAGATTTAATAGGAAATCATAAGATTCAACTACATAATAAGCATTCTTAATAAGATAATCAAGTATTAAATGCATACTACCTATTTCCTCTCCCTTTCTGAGCTTTGCTCTTTAAAAGTCTCATCAAAGAATCTCATTCCTGGAAATGTTTTCTTAGTACTGCTTTGATGGAGCCAGAAACCATCCTTCCTTAGATGTGATGTTACAAGTAACTTTAGATTGCTAGGTGCCTGGCCTCCTGTTGTTTATTTTTTTATATGAAATGTCAATTCGTGATTGAGCTCAATAACTGTTTAGCCAGAGGTCTCCTGAAAAACAGAGCCAATGGGATAATATATATATATTATATATATTTGAAAAGAGGTCATATATATATATAATATCCCATAGAGAGCTATATGTATTAGAGAGAGAGAGAGAGAGAGAAGAGAGAGAGAGAGAGAGAGAGAGAAAATAAGAAATTGGTTCCCATGATTATGGGGGCTAACAAGTCCCTTGGTTGGCAATAGGAAAGCTGGAAACCCAGAAAAGGTGATGGTGTACCTTAAGAGCCAGAAAGACCTAGGAAGAGTTGATGGTTCAGTTATAAAACCATATTCCTGTTCAAAAGCAGTCAGTTAGAAAGAATTGCTTCTAATGCGGTGGGGGGGGTGGAGAATCAATCTTTTGTTCTATTCAGGCCTTCAAGTGATTGGAACATGCCCACCCACATTAGGGAGGGCAATCTACTTCACTCACTCTAGTGATTTAAATAATAAATTAATCCTAAAAAAAACCCTCATAGAAACATTCAGAATAATGTTTGGTCACTCCTGGCCCCAACACGTTGTCACAAAAAATTAACCAACACAAGTTCACCCTTGCTAACTTGGCACTAATATGCATTTTCTTAAACCATACTTAATCCTCAAATGAAGAAAACAACAAGGTGATAATTCCTCCTAAAAATGTCAAACCATTCTGCATAAACCCAAAACAGAAGATAAAACAAACATTCGTGTGATGTTTGTTCTTCATCTTGATATTCCGTAACTTAAATACTACTAACACATAAAGTTAACGATACTAAAAAAAAAATGAACAAAAGCCAGTATAACTCATGTTCTATGATAAATTAATATAATAGGAAAGAAAATAAATATATTATGTGCACATACCCAGGTTCGGAACAACGTACTACTGACAAGTACTGTTCCCCTTGCTGTAACTGGTCATATGGAATTTATAACCAAATTTTATTTCACTACTTATTCTATATCACTTCTGCCATAAGCAATCACTTTATTTGGTCGATTATTTATCTACAGGGTATTTCTGAAGGATCTGGGGCCCAGCACTGATTTCTAGATTGAGTTGTAGTTTTTCATTGATCATAAGCACAAGGCGTGCTCCTACTAGGAGACACTGTAGGGATCTTATGTACACTAGATATTGCCTTCCTTACCTTCATTGCAGAATAGTAGTCATATTTTCCTTAGTCAGGATCACTTACCTTATTCTGCACCACAGCTCCCTTTTTTGCCTCTTGTCTCAGTGGCATGAGGAGAACAAAGTGTCTCAGTGCCAGAGTTAACTTCCATTTCAATAGAATTATTGTTGCATCTCCTGGTGGAAGCATTCCTCTCTTTGAAACTAAGATGTCTAAGCCAGCAGCAGAACATAATAAGCTCACAAAGACAGGAAGCAAATTTTTTGATAATCATTCACTTGTGTTGGTTGTGAGTAATGCTACTCTCATTTCCATCTCTTGATTACTGGAACTGAGAATCCTGAAGAAAGAGCACCCTATATCAGTTGTTGATTGAGATCATACACAACCTTCCAGAGAATCTTGCTTCAGCCCTGCAAGGTATTGTCACCTCACGGGTGCTGTAATTGAGTCTTCTAAATGTCTTTCCACCATTCTATCAAGCCAGCTGTTTTAGCATAGTGGGAAACATGCTAATAGTGAATTCTGTGAGTATGAGTCTGTTGTCACTCTTTGTTAACTGTAAAGTGAGGTCCTTGGTCATAAACAATGCTGCGTGGAATACCATGGCAATGAATAATGCATCCTATACATCCATTGATGATTCTTTTGGCAAAAGCAATGCATATAGGGAAGGCAAATCTATGACTAAAGTAAGTATCAGAAAAACAAAAACAAAAGCTCTGCCTTTTCCATTATGTAACCGGTCCACTGCAGTCAACATGCCACCCGATGGCTGACTGTTCACCCTAGGAAATGGTGCAGTATGTGGGCTCTAGGTTGGTTTTTGCTGTTGGCAGATTGGGTACTCAGAATTGACTATAGCCAGTGACTAGGTGACTTGAAATCCACATTTCTGATTTCATGAGTAATTTCCATTCCTGCCACTGTAGTCACTCTGTTAATATGCCTATTTGGTGGTTAATAAAATTGTGTACCCTCCCAATCAAATTTATATGTTGAAACTCTAACCTCAATGTTCCTGTATTTGGAGATAGAGTTTCTAAGCGGCAATTAAAGTTAAATGAAGTCGTGTGAGGCCCTTACCTGAAAAGATTAATGGTCTATGCAAGGACACACCAGAGAGCTTGTTCTTTCTTTCTCTCAACACACTGTGGAAAGGCCAGGTGAGTACAGAGTGAGAAAGTGCATGTTTACAAGCCAGGAAGAAACTCCTTATCAAAACTATCAGCTGCAACCTTGTCTTAAACTTTCCAGTCCTCGGAAGTAGGAGAAATAAATCTCAGTTCTTTAAGCCACACTGTCTGTGTATTTTGTTATGGCAGTCCAAGCTGACTAATAAATTGATGAAGTCAAATATTTAATTATAGAACAGTGATAATATTAAAAGTTGTTGGGAACTAGATGAAAAGTATGGGCACCTGAGACATTTTAATAATTTATTTTCATCATGTTGTGAGAAAATTGCAGCTAAATATTGGATTCATTAAGGAATAGCAAGGAATGCAGAAAACAATACTAAAGTTACAGATTCTGCACAGATTATAGCTGAAACAAATAAGTATTTTTATTTCTTGTAATTTAGAGCTTCACATCAGTAAATATTTTTTGAAATAACTGAGAAAATGAAAAAAAAAGATACCTATACTAATCTGTGGCTCTGGTCATCTAGATCCTGTTTCACAGATTTTAAGTGGAAGCTTTCGTGTCATGGAGCTTCTTGACCTAAAGGTTTTGTTAGAAGATGTCTTTGATTGTCTACTTTTGAAGCATTCTTAGACTTTTTAGTTACACATCTCAAAAAAATGGCACTCCAGGTGTTGAAGGTCATGACATTGTATCTTTTTATCTGAAAGACACGAATCCAGGAATCTACACTTCCAAATTTAATTGCTATAACTAAGTGTAAAAGTAACTCACATGGTCTTTTTCAACATGATTCCAGGGCATAAACCTTCTTGAGAGAATGTAAAGGAAAGAATAACTTGTGATTATTGGTCATAAAGCTGAGTATATTCCACAAATTAGTGGCAGTGCTTTGCCATGTCTGACTGAAACGAGGCAGAGTTGAAAATCAGGAGAGAAGTATCTCACCTTAGAGTGTGACCTGAAACAAGTTCATCTGATGAGAGTCACTGAGGGCTGGAGTGCTGTTCTCGTGATCCTGAGAACAAGATGTTACACTCTCACTCAACAAAGCCCAAGGGTTTCAGATCATTTTGCCATTTTGCTAGCTTGAGTTTTAAAATGATTCAGCTGTCTGTACTCTTCCTGAGGACTGAGGATGACGTGAGGTCATAGGAGCAGTAAAGTTTCGAGTAAGTGGCAAGACTTTGGAAAGTTCTATAATACCAGTGCCAGAAAAAAGAGAGTGGCTTTATCACTGGAAAGAGCTTGGGATTCCCCATGCTAGAAATAAAATATAAAGTTTTGTTTTGTTTTGTTTTACTTCTTTTTTCCCTTATTGTCAAAGTTGTGTCTCTCCAACATGAAAAAGCTTCTAAAATAAGCCAACGAGTACCAAGACACACAGAAAACAGTACTGTGGGAGTGTTTACAGAGGTTTGAGTTTTGTTCACTTCTCTCCTTCACGGTTTTATCATGTGCTAGTAACAAATGAACTATGGGACAGAGACACTTTTAGTGATCTTTATCAAATTTTCCCATTACTGTTGATAAAAGTAGCTAATACATCCTTGCTAGCTGACTTTTTTTCATGAAAAATCTTTGGAGTTTTGTTTGGAATTTTCTGACACAAATCTCTTAGATTTTAAAAAAGTTTCAGAGATTGTTCTATACTAATTCTTCAGATTCCAGAATCAATAGCTGGTACTTTAAATTTTTTTGATACATATTTTTAAAATGAATTTTTAAAATAAATATTTTAAAATACATATTTTAAAATAAATATTTATTTATATTTAAAATAAAGTCCAGGTCTCACTATGTTGCCCAGATTGGTCTTGGACTCCTTAATACAAGTGACACTCCCACCTCAGTCTCCCAACACGTTGCGATTACTCGTTGAGCCACCGCATCTGGCCTTTTTTCTTTCTTCTTTTTCTTCCTCCTTCCCTCTTTCTCCTCCTACTCCTTCTCCCTTTCTCCTCCTCCTCCTTCTTCTTTTATTTTATAGAGACAAGGTCTCACTATGTTGCCCAGGCTGGTCTTGAACTCCTGAACTCAAGAAATCTTTCACTGGTACTTTTTAATAATCTCTTTGAGTGTCTCCCGGAATCTGGCTTCCTAAGATAGCACGAGATCCAGTGCTCTATTATTAGGAGTTTCCTATTTGTAGAATGATCAACTAGGTCATTTCCTTTTACTTCCACGTTATCTTTTGTTTGTCTGGGTTTTTATGATAGTCATCATCTAAGAAAGCACTAGAACATTTGGCAATTCCTTAATATGCTGACCATTTTTAATTTATTTTATGAAGAAGCTTAAAACCCTCATTTCCAGTGCATTTAAAAGGCATACTTAGTGTCTGTGTATATAATAACTTCATCTCTTCTCATTTGGCAATTTAAAATAGATGAAATAGGGTTTGCCGTGGAAATAATTTTACTTGGACTATGCCTATATCTCAAGAATGAATAAAAATCTGTTAAGGCATATCTTGCCAAGCATTTTCCATTTTTATCCCAAGATATGACCTGTCAACAAACAAGATTAAATCTGGAATTTTGGGAAACTGTCTATTAAACTGTTTTTCAGGACATAGCCAATTCTCAGAGGAGAGAGTAATCGTTTTCCTCTCTTAGGGTAAAATATGAAGAGTATTAGGATTTGAAGTGTTGTCATAAGTTATAGAAATGTATGGATAATAAAATGATTACACTCCATAAGAGCTAAGTCTGCATACTGAAATCGGAAGCAAGAAGGATGGCATAGCCTAAGATGTCATTGTGTCAAAGAGGCATCTTGATATTAAGTCCGTAGAAGTCTTCGCTTCTTTGGCAGCTACTACTTTATAGCCTTTAGACACAGTGAGAAGGATTAGCACTTAGATATAAAGTAAGAAACTGACCTACCCACATTCTTCTGGAGTTGAGTCAGGACATTAAGAGTTTGTACAGATTGATCATGTACAAACAGATGTATACATTTATAATCAAGGTCCAGAGTGGGAAAATTTTGAAGTCTTAATTTTAGATTACCAAATATACATATTCAGGTTCGGGGTAGGGGTTAAGTTACTAAGAGTTCATCACATTATTTGTATGTGGTGATAATAAAGAAACTGGGAACCCAATGCCTACAGTAGACAATGAAACCTAAAAGTCTTTAACTCTTCATAAGCATTCTAGAAAATTTTTGAGTGATTTATTATATATCAGAATGGAGGTATTTAATACTTTGAGATTCATTATGGCCCTTCTAATATATTTTGTTCTGATAAAATTGTACCTTTTCTTTTGAAACTGTATTAAAGTAGGGGTAGATAAATAGTTCAATCTCAGCGGTCATTTTGTCTTTGGAATATGGCAACACTTCACTCACATATTATTTAAGGATATATTTAATGTCCTTATAGACTTGATTAGCAACCTGTGCCTCAGTAAGCCTCTGAGATATCACTATTTAGATGAGGTGTGGAACTTCACAGGAGAAGTCCAACAATTACCAATTATCTTGATCTAAAGCAACACTGAATAAAGCAAAACACAGATCATAACAATACAATATATAGCCTTATATAGCACTGAAGGTAAAATAGTAGATTTTTCCCCCCACAGTTTATCTCACATTTTATGGAGATCTTTAATTGTGGTTAACTTGAACACACACATGTTAGAAATTGAATGTCCAAATTAGTTGTCAGCTTATAATTGCGAGTGCTTTGGAATTTCCCCAAAATGCTGTTGGGGTAGCATTGGGTTTGCAGAGCCAGTCTGCAGAGTTTACTCCAAACTATGAAGGTAGCAGGCATGGGGTCACAGGAGCAAAAGTTCTCAGTGACTGTTCAATGATGACAGTCATAGGCACTGAGGGACACATTATGTGGCATGAGGCAGGACTAGGATAGCTCTCTAAGCAATAAAAATTTTGTCAAGTTGTCTTTTACTATTTAGAGAAATTTTTTCTTGTGAGTTTAAGGGTAAACTATAAAATTGGACTTTGTTTCTCCCTCGGAAGTGTATAAACCTTCATTAATCACCCAGTATAATTTTTCTCCTAACATTTTTCTTTAGCTGTGTGGAACTATTGCTTTATTCATGTTCTTTTTAATTTATAGTATTTACAAATATTTTTATCAAATATTTCCTTCCTCTGATGATTAATGACTGGGGCTGGAGCATTTATTGGTGTCTCTGTAAGGTCATCTGCATATTGTGAGGTTTTTTTTGCTTGTTTTTTGGCTTTTGTTCTAAGATTCTATCAAAATACTCTGCGAAGAGACTGGCAACGGTTTCTTTCATAGTCCTGTGCTTGTTTATATATTAAATACCTTACTTTGGGGTTAAGGTCATTCACAAAAGTAAGTAAAGAGCTGAGGTTACATTT
>NW_007258209.1:209065-218444 GCF_000164805.1 Carlito syrichta | reverse complement strand
GACACACCAGAGAGCTTGTTCTTTCTTTCTCTCAACACACTGTGGAAAGGCCAGGTGAGTACAGAGTGAGAAAGTGCATGTTTACAAGCCAGGAAGAAACTCCTTATCAAAACTATCAGCTGCAACCTTGTCTTAAACTTTCCAGTCCTCGGAAGTAGGAGAAATAAATCTCAGTTCTTTAAGCCACACTGTCTGTGTATTTTGTTATGGCAGTCCAAGCTGACTAATAAATTGATGAAGTCAAATATTTAATTATAGAACAGTGATAATATTAAAAGTTGTTGGGAACTAGATGAAAAGTATGGGCACCTGAGACATTTTAATAATTTATTTTCATCATGTTGTGAGAAAATTGCAGCTAAATATTGGATTCATTAAGGAATAGCAAGGAATGCAGAAAACAATACTAAAGTTACAGATTCTGCACAGATTATAGCTGAAACAAATAAGTATTTTTATTTCTTGTAATTTAGAGCTTCACATCAGTAAATATTTTTTGAAATAACTGAGAAAATGAAAAAAAAAGATACCTATACTAATCTGTGGCTCTGGTCATCTAGATCCTGTTTCACAGATTTTAAGTGGAAGCTTTCGTGTCATGGAGCTTCTTGACCTAAAGGTTTTGTTAGAAGATGTCTTTGATTGTCTACTTTTGAAGCATTCTTAGACTTTTTAGTTACACATCTCAAAAAAATGGCACTCCAGGTGTTGAAGGTCATGACATTGTATCTTTTTATCTGAAAGACACGAATCCAGGAATCTACACTTCCAAATTTAATTGCTATAACTAAGTGTAAAAGTAACTCACATGGTCTTTTTCAACATGATTCCAGGGCATAAACCTTCTTGAGAGAATGTAAAGGAAATGGGTTAGAAAAAAGGCAGAGGTAGTGGAAAACTGACACACATAAGATGAGGAAGGTGAATAGTGGGCTGAAGGTCACCAATTTCAAACTGTGATTTTGGGTGATACCAAAGAGAATAATTTCAAATATTTTACATTTTTATTTTCAGTGGCTAGTAATTTTATAAGGAAGCAATTTGGGTATTTTAATTTCATCTGGATGTGTCCTCATTCCAATAAAAATATGCAGATTAATGAATGATATTTTATCCCCATTGTGTTTTAAAGAGTCTGTCATCCGAGCAATGTTATTTTTATCAAATATTTTCCAAAGCAGCACTGTGATATTATAGTTTTCTTTGTGAATGTAAGTTCTTTAGAGAGAATGTTACCAAAATTCAAATTATGCTACAAATTTGTATGAGAGAATGGGGTCTAGCCCAAATAAGTTATGAACTTAGGTTTAGACTGTGAAATCTATTGTCAGCTTTCACCACGGTATCAACAATCTGTGACTCCCAGGAGATGAAATCTTAGAGAAAAGACTGGACTCAGAACTAGGGTATCACAGACAACAAACACAATACAGGACGTCCTAATAAGGTCTTGATAAGAGACCCCAAATAAAGCTTATCCAAAGGACATCAACCAGAAAGAAACCTTGTGTACTCTTCAGACTTTGAGCTAATTCCAGAAATTCCAGATATATTGAGAATAATATAAATCTCTTTCCTAAAAATGTATCCATAAAAGTTGATAATAAAAAATGATTAGGACAGACATAAGCTATTTGCCTGGAATAGGTCTGTGATATCCGACACCTTGATTCTTTAGGTTCACAGGCCATAATAGGAGATGGGTAAATTACACCCTTTCACTTTCAAAATAGCCCTCAAACTCCCAAGTCAGTGAATGAACCCAGTTAAGTATCAGTATATCACAAGCAGAGGAATTGACCAGGAACAGAAATGATTCAGTTATTTAATCCATAGAACATGGATATACTCTTCTGGAAAAGGATCAGTCAAACATCATACAACGAATTCTGGGGGAAAAAAACAAGTGTATTTTTGTCTAAATAAAAAAGGATATAAGTAGATAAATTAAAAATATAAGGTACAGATTAAATAGAATGATGACTTGGAAAATCAAATTAAAGAACCCCAACTCCCCCAGTATAAAGAATGAAAGAGATGGACAAATTTGAAAAATGTCAAGGAAAATGGAGTTGTAGAAACAGAAATTTGATAACTGCAAAAGAATAAATAAAGATCCAAGAGCAGCCAATTGTTGTATGGTAGAGAATGGTACAGATCAGAATGGCCCACTTGATAGGGTAGGATGATGATGAAAAACTCAGATCAGACAGAGCTTGGTGAAATTACACATCTCCATACATCATTAAGAGTCCTATATATTTCCCGAAACATTAAGGTGGTTCGTTAGATAGTTAAATAGTATCAACTCATAAATGCTTTCTTGTCAGTAGCACTGGATAGATAATATCAATGTAACTCTTCCAAAATTTTTGGGGAAAAGAATTTTTAATATATCAGTTCAAATTAGCAATTGAATATGAGATAAATGTGTGTATTTTATACATGCAGATTCCTAAAATTTCTTGTCGTATATTTATATGTATATATAAATGTATGTATGCGCATGTGAGTGTATGTGTGTATGTTCAGGATTCCAACAAAACTGAAAGGTAATATTGAAAAACATTATCCTGTGAGATACATGAACAAGTCAGTAGCTTTTTAAACTTTGACCCTAATTCTGTTTTCTTCTAATGGTAGGACTTGATAGCACAGGTTCACATTATTATCTGATTAATCGCATTGCTAGTTCTGCAATATTAAATATTGGTACAATAAAATACTATATATATTGTTTTATTAAGTTCAAAAAATAACGATTAGCCCATGGGCAACAAGATTGTTTTATTGTTAAAGAAGAACATATATATTTTAGCTTAGATTATGTGTAAAATTATGGGGCATCTTACAAAGCTTGTAGTGAGTAGAATAAAAGTAATGTCGCAAAAACTTAATTTTTCTTCTTTTTACAATAAAAACAAGTTCAAAAGATACTATTCGAAAGAGCGGCTAATTAAGAAACACAAATTTTAACAAATTATTTAAATGTATAAGGAAATAAAGTATAAGAGAATGTAAAAAGAGCACCCAAACTAAAATATGTAAAAATAATTTTTATCCAGGAAGAGAAAACTAAAATATTTCTAAAATGCATTTTCATTAACTAGAAAATATTTCAAATCTGGATTTAAAAATAAGTTTTTACAGAAGTGCAATTGTATCATGAGTACTATAATCTATATTGAATTATATATACTATGCTGATTTTTTTTTCTTTTTCTTTGAAAGATGTAGGATGCAATTCAGGGTGAGGTATACAAATTTTCATTATGCAGGTACCCTTGTTGGTGAGGTTGCCCTTCCCTCCGCTGGCAGTTTCCCTCATCTGCCAATCCCATTCCCTCTCCCCTGACAGTTTCCCACTATTGCCAATCCCTTTCTTATAGTATTATGATAATTGTTCAAAGTCCACTTATGAGTGAGAGCATGGGGTACTCTGTTCTTTGTTTCTGTTAGATCACTGATATGATAGACTTTCATTAAGATTATGCTTATTTTGATTTGTCTTACACACAGAAATAAATATGTAATGAAAAAGAAAGGAATTAAACCCCTACCCTTATTTCGAATTAATCTATTTCTGCTAAACATCAAGATAAATTGACTCCATTCCCAATTTGTTAGTCTATGGAGAGAAAGTTTTGCTTAGTCTGTACATGTCATAAGATAGTTCAATTGCATAATCTAAATGTTAGCTAAGGTCAACTTGTTCTTTGCAATTTAAATCAAATTGACTCTATTACCCGATTCCTCCGAGGTTATATATTTCATGGTCATTTCTGACTCTCCTCCATTTCTGTTTCAGCTGACCTCTTAGTCTCACTTTGCTTTTATTTCGGTTGGCTGTCAATTGCTTTTACTTTATTATGCAGAGAAATTTAGTTCTTCACTTTGTAGTTGCATTGTGTCTACTTTTGTATATCAAAAGATTCTTTAAAGTTTCTTCTAAAACAAAGGGCTATGAGATCTGGGCCTAGCTTTTGAGCAGCAAAGAATAAATGTCAGTAGCTTTGAACTAGAAAACTTTTATAATCTTTCCTTATTTTTAAGTTTTTGTAATTTGAAGAAAACTTCATTCTGTTGGGAGTTTCAAGGTATATAATATTATGCCACCCACTCCCACACCCAATACCTTAGAAAAGGTAGAGCAGTCAGTTTCTCCTTTAAAAATAATATTTTAGCCCATTGCAAAAATGAACAATTGATTCATAAGTAATGTTTATATTCAGCATTTACGTGTAAATAGAACAGATTTTTCACCCAATTTAAAAAGAGCACACACAGTTGGAAAGGATAGCTTTTGAACCTCTTGAGGGGTATATATTTTAAGGGAAGAAAGAAGCAGATGAACTGGCTTCATCCAGTAGCAAATCCTAGTTTTAGTTGTGAAGGGGTGGGTACTTTGCTTGGCAGTCAGCAAACACTAATTGTATGAAAGTATTCTATATGCATTTGTCCCCTGTCTCAGTAGTCCTCTGGATTTAATTCTGAACTAGAGTGGGGGATTTGAGGATGGTCATTGTAGATCTTAGAGAGTGGAGTAAGGGTATGAACAGCGAGAATAGCACTTGATCTGTCACTTAACAGAAGAGAAGACAGTTTTGAACACTAGTGTTCTACCTCATTAGTGACAGTGGTGAATCCAAATGAAGACAATGGTGTTTCCACAGAAAATTTGAAATTGTTTTTTCTACTTTTGCTAAAAATGCTATTGGGATTTTGATAGGGATTGCATTGAGTCTGCAAATAAAACCACAAAATGATCATGAACAGCCAAGTCAACCAAAAGAAGCAAGAACAAAAACTGGAGACATCATAATCCTGATTTCAAATTATATTATGAAGCTATAGTAATGAAAACAATATGATCCTGGCATAAGACATATAGACTAAAGAGTCCAATGGCACAGAATAGAAAGTCCAGAAATTGACCCACTCATGTATAGTCAACTAATCTTTGACAGGGGTGCCAACAGTACACAATAGGAAAAATATGTTTTGTTCAACAAATGATATTGGATAAACAATATCCAAGTCCAAAATAATAAAATTGGGTTATTATTTTATACCATACACAACAATGAACTCAAAAGGATTAAACATTTAAATATAAGACTCAAAACTATAGAAATTCTAGAAGAAAGAACAGAAAAAAATTATATAACATTGGTCTGGTCTTGGTAATGTTTCTATGGATACAACACCACCAACAATAAACAACAGCAGCAACAAAAGTGGTACAACATCAAACTAAAAATCTTCTACACAGCAAAACAATGAAAAGAGTAAAAGGGTAATGTATGAATGGGAGAAAATATTTGCAAAACATATGTCTGGTGAGAGGTTAATCTCCAAAATATGCGAGAAATCCCATGACTCAATAGTAAGCAAAACATTAACCCAACTAAAAAAATGGGCAAAGGACTTGAACAGACATTTCTCCGAAGGCATGCAAATGGCCAACAGGCATATGGAAAGTTCTTCAAGGTGACTAGCCTTCAGGGAAAAACAAATAAAATAGATAGTGTCACTTCATATCTTTCAGGATGACTATTCTGAGAAAAACACAAAACACATGTTGGTGAGGAGGTAGAAAAATTAGAACCCTTGCATACTGCTTGTGGGAATGCAAAATGGTCCAAAATGCTATGAAAAACAGTACAGAAGTTCGTTTAAAAAATTAAAAATACAACTACCATGTGATCTAGAAATCCTGTTTCTGAGTATTTATCCAAAATAATTGAAATCAGGATCTTGAAAAGATATCAGCACTACTATATTCATTGCAGCACTATTCATAATAGCCAAGATGTTGGTACAACCTAAATGTTCACCAACATGAATAAATTAAATGTGGTGGTTGGGCTTGGTGGCTCAACCTGTAATCCCAGCACTTTGGAGGTCGAGGTGAGTGGATGAGTGGATTCCCTGAGCCTGTGGGTTCAAGACGCACCCAGACCACTTGGTGAGACCTCGTCTCTACAATAAATCAAAAAATTAATCAGGTGTGGTAGTGCGCACCTGTAGTTCCAGCTACTTAGAAGGCTGAGGCGGAAGGATAGCCAGAGCCCAGCAGGTCGAGGAGCGTGCCACTGCAGTACAGTCTGGGCGATGGAGTGAGACTCCAACTCAACCCCCCCCAAACATAAAACAATACTTGCAATATCCGTTAACATATAGTTATTAAATTTTCTAACACAGAGCATGAAAAACCCCAATAGAAAAATGGACATAATGATATGGATAAACAGTTCACAAAATAAGACAGCATAAGTGGGAAATTATGACAGAAGACAGCTTAACAAGAGAAAAACATGACAAATGTATTTAACCAAAGTTATACATGGCATGGTAGCCTTCAGAAATGAAGAGACAAGGAGTCAGGGAAATTGGTATCTTTATGCTAAGTCTGATGAACTGAAGTGGATAGTTATAGAGAAACATGGTTGGACCAAAAGCGTGTTTGGTCTAACTATTAATAGACTGGTGGGAACTTAGCAAGCCCTCTATTTATTTGGATTCTTCTTGGCTTCTGATAAAGGGCAAAACCTCTCTAGAACGAAGGTCTTTAAGACCTACTTTTTGGTGAGGTCGATCGGATAATTATTTTTATGGTTCCAGAGGAGAAGGGTAGGAGAAAGTCAGAGTGACTTCTTTAGTTTTTTGCAGTTTCTTTCAGCTTAAAAATACTCAGTATGCCAAGGTACTTTGTTTTGGGATATTTTGTTCTGAGCCCTGACAAAGACGTGTAGGCTCTAGAAATCTGCTATACAACATTGTACCTATAATGTAAATAATAATGAAATGTACATTTAAAACATTGTTAAGAAGATATACTTCGTGTTGTGTTCATACCACCCCCAAAAAGAGTGTGTTCATTAAAATAAGCATGTTACATAATTACTACTGCCTTAATGCCAATCCCTGTGAGTAGCTAGAGCGATCTTTCTAGTCTTCCCTCCTCCTCCATTCTAATGAATCTTGTTTTAAAAATATAATATTAAGCATAATCTTTTGAACACATTTTTAGAATACCACCCCAAAGTTGAAAGAAACTCATGGTACTGTATAAAGCAATTAGAACCATAGAAATACTTCTCAACAAAAGAGTAGCAAATCAAATTCAACAACACATTGAAAAGATAACACCACAATAAAGTGGGATTTATCAGCATAAACAAATCTCTAAATATGCAACATCACAAATACATATGGTCATTCTCTCGATGCAGAAAAAGCATTTGAAAACATTAAGCAACTCTTTATGATAAAATCCTCAAAAAACTAGACGTAGATGAAACATACGTCAACACAATGAAGACCTTATGTGAAAAATCCACAGTAAACAGCATATAATTTGAAATAAATAAATAAATAATATAATCAGGAATATAATTTAACCAATGAGGTGAAATACTTGTATAAGGAATACTACAAAACACAGACTAGAAATTGTAAACAACAGGAACAAATGGAAAACATTCCATTCTTATTAGTCAGAATTAATATCATTAAAATTACCATACCCAAAGCAATGGATGTAGTCCTTATTAAAATACTGTCTTTTTTTTTTTTTTACAGAATTCGAAAAAGAAATTCTAAAATTCATATGGAACCAAAAAAGAGTCCATATAGCCAAATAAATGCTAAGCAACAAGAATAAAGCTGGAGGCATAACATTACCTGACTTCAAATTATACTACAAGGGTATAGAAATCTAGCAGCATGATATTGGTATAAAACATAGACACACAGATCAAGGAAACAGAATAGGGAACCCAGGAATTAAGCTGCATACTTACAACTAACTGATGTTTGATAAAGTCGACAAGAGCATATGTATCAATAAATTATGCTGGAAGCCGGACTCGGTGACTCAGCCTGTAATCCCGTGCCTTTAGGAGGCTGAGGTAAGTGGATGGCCTGAGTCCGCGGGTTCGAGACCCGCCTGGGCAGCGAAACCTCATCTCTACAATAAATCAAAAAAAATCAGCGGGGCGTGGTAGCGCATGCCTGTAATTCCGGCTACTCGGATTTACAGAAGCTGAGATGGGAGGATCGCCGGAGCCCAGCAGGTCGAGGCCGCGGTGGCCGGGAGCGGCCACTGCACTCCAGTCTGGGCAACAGAGTGAGACTCCAACTCAAAAAAAAAATTGTGCTGGAAAAACTGAATTGCCATATGCAGAATAAAACTGCTTAACTCTCACCATATACAAAAGTGAACTAGATTAAATACTTCACTGTAAGACCTGAAATGATTGAAATACTAAAAGAAAACCAAGAAAAACTCCTCTAAACATTGGTCTAGGCAAATAATTCATGAAGAACATTTCAAAAACGCAGGCAACAAAAACAAAAATAGAGAAATGAAAATTAACTAAAAACCTACTGCACAGCAAAATAAATAATTAACAGAGTGAAAAGACAACTTGTAGAATGAGAGAAAATATGTGCAAACTGAACATTGAATAGGGAAATAATATCCAGAATTTGTAAGGAGCTCAAAGAACTAAAAAAAACCCCCAAATACGTGGACTAAGAATATGAATACAAATTTTCCAAAAAAAGACAAATAAATAATCAATCGAAATGTTAAAAATGTCTAATTATCAGAGAAATGCAAATTAAAACCACAATGAAATATTGTCTTATACTAATCAGCATGGCCAGCATTAAAAAGACAAACAAACAAAAAACAGATGCCAGCAAAGATGCAAAGAGTGAGCTCTTATATACCTTTGGTGGAAATGTAAATCAGTACAATCTCTATGGAAATCAATATGAAGATTTCTGAAAGAAACATGTGATCCAAGAAGTCCACTACTGGGTATCTACCCAGAATAAAATCAATTATGCTATAAAAAATGCCTGCACGTATATGCTTATCACAGCACCATTCACAACAGCAAAGCTCTGGAAAAAACCTCAGTGTCCATCAACAGAGGACAGGATAAAGAAAATGTGGTATATATACACAGCAGTAAATACTATTCAGTCACAAGAAAGAATAAAATCATGTTTTATTGCAGCAACATGGATGGAACTGGAGGTCATTACCTGAAGTGAGAAAACTCAGAAACATAAAGACAAATGCTGCATGTTCTATAGACAGCCATAAAGAAGGACAAACATATGGACTTCACAGCAACTTGGATGGATTTAGAGTCGATCATACTCAGTGATCTATCACAGAAACAAAGAACAGAGAACCATATGTTCTCACTCATAAGCAGATCTTGAGCAATTATAATACTATAAGAAAAGGAAGCTGGGCTCGGTGGCTCAGCCTGTAATCCCGCGCCTTTGGGAGGCTGAGATGAGTAGATTGCCTGAGCCCGTGGGTTCGAGACCCGCCTGGGCAACTTGGTGAGACATC